>NC_090416.1:9393253-9635753 GCF_036365525.1 Heterodontus francisci | reverse complement strand
TGAATCTGCTCTGCACCCTCTCCAAGGACAATATCTCCTTCCGGAGGGGCGGGGCCCGGAACTGACCCCAGTTACTCCAGATTGGGGGGGGGGGGGGGGAGGGTCTGACGGGGCTCTATGATAGCTTGTGTACCCATCCACCAGCTATCAGTGATTTCTCAACTCGGCCTGCTAAATCTCTCTGCTCCTCCCCACGCCCCCCCCAGTCCCCGCTGCCCGTCTCTTATCGTTTCGGAAATACCCGAGGTTTTAGTTCTTTTCTGGGATGTGCTCAGACTTCCGCACACAGAGCTCCATCTGCCTGCCTTTTGACCCCTCAATTAATCTGTCCGTGGAAACCCCCCCCCCCCCCCACCACCCAATCGCAACTTCCTGCTCCTGCCACACAACAACAGCCGCGGTGAATGTAAAACACCAAAGAGCGGAGTGACAATGAGGAATTTACCCTGGAGGAGGGTGAAGGGGAAGGGGGGAGGGGGAGGCCAGGGAGGGGCCGAGGGGAGGGAGTGATTCCCCTCTGGGAACGGGGTCCAGTTCCCCAAGTGCCAGCCCCTCCAGTGCACCTCCCCAGGAAGGCACGCGGGACCCCCCACCCCCCTCAGCGGGGGGAGGGTGAGGCCCATTTCGGGAACTCCCAGAAACCCCGGGGAGGGGTCGTGACCTCCCCTCTGTGCCTCAACTCGATCCCAGGTGAGGAGGGGGAGGAGGGTCCTCCTGTGAAGCACCTTGGGATGCTTTACTGCATTAAGGGTCACAAAGGGCCTGAAAGGTTCAAACTGAGCCAAGCTGACCCTTCTGTGATTGTCCGAATTGTAAACCTCAGGGCCAGGGGTAAAGGTCAAGAGGGTACGGGGTCAAAGTACAAAGGGCCAAGGAGCACAGGCCCAGGCCTGTCATGTGAATGCAATAGATATCAATGTTTGTCCCATTCTCCTCCGTCATTTGCCAAGCACTGTTTTCCGTGAAGACTCTTGCCCATTAAGAGAATCATTAAAGGGGCAGGCCCATGCTGCCCCCCCATGCCCCCCCCCCCTCTCAGTGTACTGGGCTCTGGTAGTAGAGGGAATGTGGTAACTCTGCCTTCTCTCAGGCACAGAGTAAATCACAGCAAAGAGCACGGTCAGTCTGCAAACAGGAAAGCATCACTGTCCAAAAGCACTCTCTCCCATCGGAACAGGGCTGGGAATTAACCCAGCTCCATGTGACTCGAGACAAAACAAACAGAGGAGGTGGGAGGAGGCAGTTTAAACTGGGCCTTGCAGAGGGGAAGTTCGGAGTGTCAGAGAGAGAGAGAGAGAGAGAGAGAGGGGGAGATTGAAGAGAGAGAGAGAGAGGGAGGGAGAGAGAGAGAGAGAAAAACAGGGGGAGATTGAAGAGAGAGAGAGAGAGGGAGGGAGAGAGAGAGAAAAACAGGGGGAGATTGAAGAGAGAGGGAGAGAGAGAGAGAGAGAAACGGGGGAGATTGGAGAGAGAGAGGGAGAGAGAGAGCGAGAAACGGGGGGAGGTTGAAGAGAGAGGAGAGAGAGAGCGGAGAAACGGGGGGAGATTGAAGAGAGAGGGAGAGAGAGAGCGAGAAACGGGGGGAGATTGAAGAGAGAGGGAGAGAGAGAGAGAGAAACGGGGAGATTGAAGAGAGAGGGAGAGAGAGAGAAAAACAGGGGGAGATTGAAGGGAGAGGGAGAGAGAGAGAGAGAAACAGGGGGAGATTGAAGAGAGAGAGGGAGAGAGAGAGAGAAACAGGGGGAGATTGAAGAGAGAGGGAGAGAGAGAAACGGGGAGATTGAAGAGAGAGGGAGAGAGAGAGAGAAACGGGGAGATTGAAGAGAGAGAGGGAGAGAGAGAGAGAGAAAAACAGGGGGAGATTGAAGGGAGAGGGAGAGAGAGAAACGGGGGGAGATTGAAGAGAGAGGGAGAGAGAGAGAGAAACAGGGGGAGATTGAAGAGAGAGGGAGAGAGAGAAACAGGGGGAGATTGAAGCGAGAGAGGGAGAGAGAGAGAGAGAAACGGGGGGAGATTGAAGAGAGGGAGAGAGAGAGAAACAGGGCGAGATTGAAGAGAGAGGGGAGAGAGAGAGAGAGAAACAGGGGGAGATTGAAGAGAGAGGGAGAGAGAGAGAGAAAAACAGGGGAGCAAACTGATGCAGTAAGGCAGGGAGGGCAGAGTGGAGACAAAGCGTGGAGATAAAGGAAGGTGTCTGAGTTGGGAAGGGTTCCAGTGATCACCGAGAATCTGCTCTGTGCGGTGTGTGTGTGTGTGTGTGAGAGGAGCCGGCAGACACAGACGACGAGCCCTTTGACCAGCCGCAGTCGGTTCCACATCGACCACTGGCAGATGGTACGAGCGAAGCAAGAGACGCCTCGGCTTGGACCGCACTCCGAAGCCGGCGGCCCCGGTCAATGCGGGCACAGCCGTCCTTCGAAAGGTGAGACGTCGAACCTTACAACCCCGTGCGCTGGCGCGCCTGGTGGCAGGCGCAAGATGGGCACTTCGCTGGTGCCCTTCACCCCGCCTCGTGAGGTCCTGAAGCCCTTCACGGCCGAGGGCGGTTCCCCCCTCCCCCCAACCGCCTCCCGAGGTGCGGTCACGGTTGTCGTGTCGGGGACGCGGCAGCCATTTTGCGCACAGCAAGATCCCGCAAACAGCAATGTGATAGTGACCCAGATCGTCTGTTTTTTTTTTGTTTGTTTTAGTAACGCTGTTGAGGGATAAATATTGATTCACCAGACTGATCCCTGGGGGCTGTACTATGAGGAGAGATCAGTTTTTTTTTTAGTGCAGAGGGAACTTTACTCTGCAGCTAACCCCGTTTTTTTTTTAAGGTGGCCTTAATACCCCAGGCCCGCTTAATATACATATTTTTTAAAATAACTTTATTCAAATCAAATAAATAAACCAAAAAACTCAAATTAAAATGCCATTCTCGGCGTCGACAATGCACTCCAGTCCCTGCGGTGCCCACCGGTCGCGGAAGGCCTCAAGCCTGCCGGCGGACACCGCATGCTCCTTTTCCAGGGACACCCGGGCGCGAACGTAACCGCGGAAGAGGGGCAGGCAATCGGAGAGGACGGACCCCCCGACGGCCCGCAACCTGGACCTGTGAATTGCCACCTTGGCCAGGCCCAGGAGCAGACCGACGAGGAGATCCTCCTCCCGGCCCAAGCCCCTCCGCACCGGGTGCCCAAAGATCAGGAGCGTGGGACTGAAGTGCAGCCAGAATTTGAGGAGCAGCCCCTTCAGATACTCAAAGAGGGGCTGCAACCTCGCACACTCTGTATAAACGTGGAACACGGACTCGTCCAGGCCGCAGAAAGTACAGGCGGCCTGGGAGTCCGTGAACCTACTTAAAAGTCTATTGCACGGGACTGCTCTGTGCAGCACCCTCCACCCCAGGTCCCCGATGTAAAGGGGGAAGCCTCCCGCGTAGAGAGACCTCCATCGGGGTTTCCCCTCGCCGGCAGATGGCAACGCGGACCGCCAGGGCGTGTCCGGCCGGCTGACGAGGGCGAGGAAGTGGAGAGTGTGCAGGAGCAGCCCGTACAGGAAACCCCTCCGCGCCGATTGGAATGGCACGGAGGGCATTTCCGAGAGGCGGCTCGGGTTGTGCGGGACCAGCTCCGAGGAGGGTTTCGGGGCCTGGGTACGATGAGCAGTGTAATGTGTCGCAGTGGAATGCGCCCCCAGTAAAATACAATTCCTGTGGAGCATGGGTCAGTGAGTACTCCACTGGGTGACACAGACTGGTGGACTCTGTTGAACTTCATCCCTACATTCGGAGCCTGTAATTGGAGTCGCTCCCAGCTCTTGGGATATTACAGTTGTGTTTGCACCTCCTACACGTATTTTGTATTGTGGTATCCATAGAAACAAGCGGGGTGAAGGTGAGACCCACCCATGATCTCATGGAACATAAATAGAACTTGCTCCATTACCATCGCACTGACAACTGAAGGACAGAACTCCCGAAGGAAGGAAGTCAGCTAGCTTCTTCCTATCACTGAGTTTCGAGTTCTGGATCCTGGCCACGTCTTTCGTACACGAGCGACACATTCTATCCATCATGCTGTCACTCTCCGCAGCCACACACAGCGAGCACTGACAGTCCTGCCCTCACTATCACAGTGGGACTAGCTCAGGGTTTTACTGTCTACCATTCTCTGCTGAAATAGGTATGTGCTGGGAAGTAATTGATGGACACTGACCCCATCACTGACCCCATCACTGACCCTATCACTGACCCCATCACTGATCCTATCACTGATCCTATCACTGACCCCAACACTGACCCTCTGACCCCATCACTGACCCACTGACCCAATCCCTGATCCTATCCCTGACCCCAACACTGACCCTCTGACCCCATCACTGACCCACTGACCCAATCCCTGATCCTATCCCTGACCCCAACACTGACCCTCTGACCCCATCACTGACCCCATCACTGATCCACTGACCCAATCACTGATCCTATCACTGACCCCAACACTGACCCTCTGACCCCATCACTGACCTCATCACTGACCACATCACTGACCTCATCACTGACCCCAACACTGACCCTCTGACCCCATCACTGACCCCATCACTGACCCCATCACTGACCCCATCACTGACCCCAACACTGACCCTCTGACCTCATCACTGTCCCCATCACTGACCCTCTGACCTTATTACAGACCCTCTGACACCATCACTGACCCAATCACTGATCGTATCACTGACCCCAACACTGACCCTCTGACCCCATCACTGATCCAATCACTGATCCTATCACTGACCCCAACACTGACCCTCTGACCTTATTACAGACCCTCTGACCCTCTCACTGACCCTCTGACCCTCTCACTGACCCTCTGACCCTATCACTGACCCACTTAACCATCACTGACTTTCTGACCCTATCGCTGACCCTCAGATCCCCTCACTGACCTTTTAACCCTATCACTGACCCTCTGACTCTTTCAATGACCCACTGAACTTATCACTGACCCTGTCGCTGACCTCTGACCCTATCACTGACCATCTGACCCTGTGATTGACCCCATCTCTGACCCCATTGCTGACCCACAGACCGCATCACTGATCCCATCACTAACTCTCTGACCCTGTCACTGACCCTTTAACTGACATTATCACTGACCCTCTGACCCTATGACCAATGCTCTGACCCCATCACTGACCTACTGACCCCATCACTGACCCTCTGATCCCATCATTGACCCATCACTGAAATTATCACTGATGGTCTGACCTTATGACTAAACTTCTGACCATATCACTGAGCCTCTGACCCTACTCTGACCCACTGTACTTATCACTGACCTGTCACAGACCACTGGCCCTTTCACTGACCCACTGACCCCAGCATTGACCCTCGGACCAATTCACTGACCCTCTGACCCTATCAGTGATGCTTCGACCCTGTCAGTGAACTTCAGACCCCATCACTGCACCACTGACCCAGTCACTGACCTTATCACTGTCCACATCACTGACCCTCTGACCCCATCACTGACCCTATTACTGACAATATCATTGACCCTCTGACCATATCAATGACCCTATTACTGTCCCCATCATGGAACAATGACCCCATCAGTGACCCATGGACCCAATCACTGACCCTATCACTGACCCTATACTTGACCCACTGGCCTCATCACTGACATTATCACTTACCCTCTGACATTATGATTGATCCTCGGACCCTATCACTGACTCACTGACTCCATCACTTACTCACTGATCCCATCATTGACCCACTGACACTATCACTGAAACTCTTACCCCATCACTGACCTTTTAACACTATCGCTGTCCCTATCACTGACCCTATCACTGACCGTATCACTGACCGTATCACTGACCCTATCACTGACCCTATCACTGACCCTATCACTGACCCTATCACTGACCCTATCACTGTCTCTATCACTGTCTCTATCACTGTCTCTATCACTGTCTCTATCACTGTATCTATCACTGTCCCTATCACTGTCCCTATCACTGACCCTATCACTGACCCTATCACTGACCCTATCACTGACCCTATCACTGTCTCTATCACTGTCTCTATCACTGTCTCTATCACTGTATCTATCACTGACCCCGTCACTGACCCCGTCACTGACCCCGTCACTGACCCCGTCACTGTCCCCGTCACTGACCCCGTCACTGTCCCCGTCACTGTCCCCGTCACTGACCCCGTCACTGTATCTGTCTCTGACCCCGTCAGAGACCCCGTCAGAGACCCCGTCAGAGGCCCCGTCAGAGGCCCCGTCAGAGGCCCCGTCTCTGGCCCCGTCTCTGGCCCCGTCTCTGGCCCCGACTCTGACCCCAACTCTGACCCCAACTCTGACCCTATATCTGGCCCCATCAGTGACCCAGTCTCTAAGCCCGTCTCTAAGCCCGTCTCTGACCTCGTCTCTGGCCCCGTCTCTGACGCCTTCTCTGCCCCCTTCTCTGCCCCCGTCTCTGCCCCCGTCTCTGCCCCCGTCTCTGCCCCCGTCTCTGCCCCCGTCTCTGCCCCCTTCTCTGCCCCCTTCTCTGCCCCCTTCTCTGCCCCCGTCTCTGCCCCCGTCTCTGCCCCCGTCTCTGCCCCCGTCTGTGGCCCCGTCTGTGGCCCCGTCTGTGGCCCCGTCTGTGGCCCCGTCTGTGGCCCCGTCTGTGACCCCGTCTGTGGCCCCGTCTCTGGCCCCTTCTCTGACGCCTTCTCTGACGCCTTCTCTGACGCCTTCTCTGGCCCCGTCTCTGGCCCCGTCTCTGGCCCCGTCCCGGACCCCGCCTCTGGCCCCGTCCCGGACCCCGCCTCTGGCCCCGCCTCTGATCCCATCTGTGACCCCGTGATCTCTGGCCCTATCACTGACGCTATCTCTGACCCTGTCTCTGACCCTGTCTCTGACCCTGTCTCTGACCCAATCCCTGACCCAATCCCTGACCCAATCCCTGACCCCAACTCTCACCCCAACTCTCACCCCAACTCTCACCCCAACACTCACCCCAACACTCACCCCAACACTCACCCCAACACTCACCCCAACACTCACCCCAACTCTCACCCCAACTCTCACCCCAACTCTCACCCCAACTCTCACCCCAACTCTCACCCCACCACTCACCCCACCACTCACCCCACCACTCACCCCACCACTCACCCCACCACTCACCCCACCACTCACCCCACCACTCACCCCCTGACCCTATCACTGTCCCTCACTCTGACCCTGTTTCTCTCTCTCTCTCTGCAGGTCAACAGGAAGTTTTTCTCTCGATGCCGCCCCTTACGGAGATCCCAGAGCCCGGCTCCCCCAGGTGAATGTTGGCTTTTGCCAGACCGCTGCTGCTAATACTTCGACGGTGTGGTGCGTCCGGATCCTTCGCCCATCTCCATCCCCCCCGTGGGACGTCTCCTGATTGATGATGAGCGGGCGGAGAGCTGGGGCCCCGGAGCAGGGACGGCGGCATCTCACTGCCGGACTATCCCAGCAGGTTTATCAGCCGCTCAGATTCCACCCCTGTAACACTCTACTCAGCGGTACCTGCACTGTAACAGCGCTGGGTCAGAATCAATCACCGTACTAGAGAGGCGGGCTCGCTATGTGCCAATCACTAGATTATAGGAGCCTAGGTACAGGAAGAGACCATTTCACCCATTGGGACCTGCTCTGCCATTCAGTCAGATTCTGGCTGCTCTGCATCTCCATTCTATTTTCCCACCTGTGCTCCATATTCCTTAAGCCAACAACAGTCGATCCCTCTCCATCTCCAATTGCCTCACACGCTTATGGGGAGAGAGTCCCGGAACTGACCCCAGTTACTCCGGATGGGGGGCTCTGAGCAGAGCTCTATATAACTGTAACATCACTTCCTCCTCTTTGTTTTCCAGCTCCCTCGGGATAAAGGTCAACATTCCGTCAGCGATTTTGATTATTTTTTTTGAACCTGTCCATTTGGAAAATACTCTGATCTCTCTCTCTTTGGTCCCAAAGTGGATGATCCCACACTTCCCCGTATTGAACTGTATCTGCCGCAGTCTGGCCCACTCACTTAATCTCTCACAATATCCCTTTGTAACTTTCAGCTCCTGTCGGGGCAGCTGACTGTCCCTCCTAACTTAGCATCACCTACAAACATGGATCTACAATATTCCTTCACCCAATTCATTCGTAAATATGGTGGAAAGCTGAGGCTCCAAGACAGGTCCCTGGGCTGCACCACCACTCACATCCCTCCAATCAGAGGACCCGTCCATTATCCCTACTCCCCGTCTCCTCCCTCCCAATTAATCTCCAACTCCGGTCAAAGTCCGGCCTCCAAGTGTGAAAGCACTCACATTTGCCAATAATTGTGCGGAATCTTGTTGAATGTCTCCTGGAGTTCCAAAGCGATAACATCCGGAGACAGCTCCTTATCTACATTAGGACAGCACTGATGAAAAATGTCAGCTAGATTAGTCAGAAATGATAACGTCATGCAGGCTCTCTCTGATCAGCTCTGGCTGTGCTGCTCAGTCAAACTGTCCCAAATATATACTGTGAAAAAGGACGAGCTGGGAATAACGATCCTGGATAAAGGGGACGGGCTGGGAATATGGATCCTGTAGAAAGGGGACAGGCTGGGTTTATCGATCCTGTATAAAGGGGATGGGCTGGGTATATCGATCCTGTATAAAGGGGACGAGCTGGGTATATGGATCCTGTATAAAGGGGACGGGCTGGGTATATGGATCCTGTATAAAGGGGACGGGCTGGGTATATCGGTCCTGTATAAAGGGGACGGGCTGGGTATATGGATCCTGTATAAAGGGGACAGGCTGGGTTTATCGATCCTGTATAAAGGGGACGGGCTGGGTCTATCGATCCTGTATAAAGGGGACGGGCTGGGTATATCGGTCCTGTATAAAGGGGACAGGCTGGGTTTATCGATCCTGTATAAAGGGGACAGGCTGGGTTTATCGATCCTGTATAAAGGGGACGGGCTGGGTTTATCGATCCTGTATAAAGGGGACGGGCTGGGTCTATCGATCCTGTATAAAGGGGACGGGCTGGGTATATCGATCCTGTATAAAGGGGACGGGCTGGGTATATTGATCCTGTATAAAGGGGACGGGCTGGGTATATCGATCCTGTATAAAGGGGACGGGCTGGGTATATTGATCCTGTATAAAGGGGACGGGCTGGGTTTATCGGTCCTGTATAAAGGGGACGGGCCGGGTATATCGGTCCTGTATAAAGGGGACGGGCTGGGTATATGGATCCTGTATAAAGGGGACGGGCTGGGTATATCGATCCTGTATAAAGGGGACGGGCTGGGTATATGGATCCTGTATAAAGGGGACGGGCTGGGTATATTGATCCTGTATAAAGGGGACGGGCTGGGTATATGGATCCTGTATAAAGGGGACGGGCTGGGTATATGGATCCTGTATAAAGGGGACGGGCTGGGTATATCGATCCTGTATAAAGGGGACGGGCTGGGTATATCGATCCTGTATAAAGGGGACGGGCTGGGTTTATCGATCCTGTATAAAGGGGACGGGCTGGGTTTATCGATCCTGTATAAAGGGGACGGGCTGGGTATATCGATCCTGTATAAAGGGGACGGGCTGGGTTTATCGATCCTGTATAAAGGGGACGGGCTGGGTTTATCGATCCTGTATAAAGGGGACGGGCTGGGTATATGGATCCTGTATAAAGGGGACGGGCTGGGTTTATCGATCCTGTATAAAGGGGACGGGCTGGGTATATGGATCCTGATAAAGGGGACGGGCTGGGTATATCGATCCTGTATAAAGGGGACGGGCTGGGTATATCGGTCCTGTATAAAGGGGACGGGCTGGGTTTATTGGTCCTGTATAAAGGGGACGGGCTGGGTATATCGATCCTGTATAAAGGGGACGGGCTGGGTATATCGATCCTGTATAAAGGGGACGGGCTGGGTATATCGATCCTGTATAAAGGGGACGGGCTGGGTTTATCGATCCTGTATAAAGGGGACGGGCTGGGTTTATCGATCCTGTATAAAGGGGACGGGCTGGGTATATCGATCCTGTATAAAGGGGACGGGCTGGGTTTATCGATCCTGTATAAAGGGGACGGGCTGGGTTTATCGATCCTGTATAAAGGGGACGGGCTGGGTATATGGATCCTGTATAAAGGGGACGGGCTGGGTTTATCGATCCTGTATAAAGGGGACGGGCTGGGTATATGGATCCTGATAAAGGGGACGGGCTGGGTATATGGATCCTGTATAAAGGGGACGGGCTGGGTATATTGATCCTGTATAAAGGGGACGGGCTGGGTATATGGATCCTGATAAAGGGGACGGGCTGGGTATATCGATCCTGTATAAAGGGGACGGGCTGGGTATATGGATCCTGTATAAAGGGGACGGGCTGGGTTTATCGATCCTGTATAAAGGGGACGGGCTGGGTATATGGATCCTGATAAAGGGGACGGGCTGGGTATATGGATCCTGTATAAAGGGGACGGGCTGGGTATATTGATCCTGTATAAAGGGGACGGGCTGGGTATATGGATCCTGTATAAAGGGGACGGGCTGGGTATATGGATCCTGTATAAAGGGGACGGGCTGGGTATATCGATCCTGTATAAAGGGGACGGGCTGGGTATATCGATCCTGTATAAAGGGGACGGGCTGGGTATATCGATCCTGTATAAAGGGGACGGGCTGGGTATATCGGTCCTGTATAAAGGGGACGGGCTGGGTATATCGGTCCTGTATAAAGGGGACGGGCTGGGTTTATTGGTCCTGTATAAAGGGGACGGGCTGGGTATATCGGTCCTGTATAAAGGGGACGGGCTGGGTTTATTGGTCCTGTATAAAGGGGACGGGCTGGGTATATCGGTCCTGTATAAAGGGGACGGGCTGGGTATATCGGTCCTGTATAAAGGGGACGGGCTGGGTATATGGATCCTGTATAAAGGGGACGGGCTGGGTATATGGCTCCTGTATAAAGGGGACGGGCTGGGTATATGGATCCTGTATAAAGGGGACGGGCTGGGTATATCGGTCCTGTATAAAGGGGACGGGCTGGGTATATCGATCCTGTATAAAGGGGACGGGCTGGGTATATCGATCCTGTATAAAGGGGACGGGCTGGGTATATCGATCCTGTATAAAGGGGACGGGCTGGGTATATCGGTCCTGTATAAAGGGGACGGGCTGGGTATATCGATCCTGTATAAAGGGGACGGGCTGGGTATATCGATCCTGTATAAAGGGGACGGGCTGGGTATATCGATCCTGTATAAAGGGGACGGGCTGGGTATATGGATCCTGTATAAAGGGGACGGGCTGGGTATATCGGTCCTGTATAAAGGGGACGGGCTGGGTATATCGATCCTGTATAAAGGGGACGGGCTGGGTATATGGATCCTGTATAAAGGGGACGGGCTGGGTATATCGATCCTGTATAAAGGGGACGGGCTGGGTATATCGGTCCTGTATAAAGGGGACGGGCTGGGTATATGGATCCTGTATAAAGGGGACGGGCTGGGTATATGGATCCTGTATAAAGGGGACGGGCTGGGTATATCGATCCTGTATAAAGGGGACGGGCTGGGTATATCGGTCCTGTATAAAGGGGACGGGCTGGGTATATGGATCCTGTATAAAGGGGACGGGCTGGGTATATCGATCCTGTATAAAGGGGACGGGCTGGGTATATCGATCCTGTATAAAGGGGACGGGCTGGGTATATCGATCCTGTATAAAGGGGACGGGCTGGGTATATCGGTCCTGTATAAAGGGGACGGGCTGGGTATATGGATCCTGTATAAAGGGGACGGGCTGGGTATATCGATCCTGTATAAAGGGGACGGGCTGGGTATATCGATCCTGTATAAAGGGGACGGGCTGGGTATATCGATCCTGTATAAAGGGGACGGGCTGGGTATATCGATCCTGTATAAAGGGGACGGGCTGGGTATATCGATCCTGTATAAAGGGGACGGGCTGGGTATATCGATCCTGTATAAAGGGGACGGGCTGGGTATATCGGTCCTGTATAAAGGGGACGGGCTGGGTATATCGGTCCTGTATAAAGGGGACGGGCTGGGTATATCGATCCTGTATAAAGGGGACGGGCTGGGTATATCGGTCCTGTATAAAGGGGACGGGCTGGGTATATCGATCCTGTATAAAGGGGACGGGCTGGGTATATTGATCCTGTATAAAGGGGACGGGCTGGGTATATCGGTCCTGTATAAAGGGGACGGGCTGGGTATATCGGTCCTGTATAAAGGGGACGGGCTGGGTATATGGATCCTGTATAAAGGGGACGGGCTGGGTATATCGATCCTGTATAAAGGGGACGGGCTGGGTATATCGATCCTGTATAAAGGGGACGGGCTGGGTATATCGGTCCTGTATAAAGGGGACGGGCTGGGTATATGGATCCTGTATAAAGGGGACGGGCTGGGTATATCGATCCTGTATAAAGGGGACGGGCTGGGTATATCGATCCTGTATAAAGGGGACGGGCTGGGTATATCGATCCTGTATAAAGGGGACGGGCTGGGTATATCGATCCTGTATAAAGGGGACGGGCTGGGTATATCGGTCCTGTATAAAGGGGACGGGCTGGGTATATGGATCCTGTATAAAGGGGACGGGCTGGGTTTATCGGTCCTGTATAAAGGGGACGGGCTGGGTATATGGATCCTGTATAAAGGGGACGGGCTGGGTATATCGATCCTGTATAAAGGGGACGGGCTGGGTATATCGGTCCTGTATAAAGGGGACGGGCTGGGTATATGGATCCTGTATAAAGGGGACGGGCTGGGTATATCGATCCTGTATAAAGGGGACGGGCTGGGTATATGGATCCTGTATAAAGGGGACGGGCTGGGTTTATCGATCCTGTATAAAGGGGACGGGCTGGGTATATCGGTCCTGTATAAAGGGGACGGGCTGGGTATATCGGTCCTGTATAAAGGGGACGGGCTGGGTATATCGATCCTGTATAAAGGGGACGGGCTGGGTATATCGATCCTGTATAAAGGGGACGGGCTGGGTATATCGATCCTGTATAAAGGGGACGGGCTGGGTATATCGGTCCTGTATAAAGGGGACGGGCTGGGTATATCGATCCTGTATAAAGGGGACGGGCTGGGTATATGGATCCTGTATAAAGGGGACGGGCTGGGTTTATCGATCCTGTATAAAGGGGACGGGCTGGGTATATCGATCCTGTATAAAGGGGACGGGCTGGGTATATCGGTCCTGTATAAAGGGGACGGGCTGGGTATATTGATCCTGTATAAAGGGGACGGGCTGGGTATATCGATCCTGTATAAAGGGGACGGGCTGGGTATATCGATCCTGTATAAAGGGGACGGGCTGGGTTTATCGATCCTGTATAAAGGGGACGGGCTGGGTATATCGATCCTGTATAAAGGGGACGGGCTGGGTATATCGGTCCTGTATAAAGGGGACGGGCTGGGTATATGGATCCTGTATAAAGGGGACGGGCTGGGTATATCGGTCCTGTATAAAGGGGACGGGCTGGGTATATGGATCCTGTATAAAGGGGACGGGCTGGGTATATCGGTCCTGTATAAAGGGGACGGGCTGGGTATATGGATCCTGTATAAAGGGGACGGGCTGGGTATATCGGTCCTGTATAAAGGGGACGGGCTGGGTATATGGATCCTGTATAAAGGGGACGGGCTGGGTTTATCGATCCTGTATAAAGGGGACGGGCTGGGTATATCGGTCCTGTATAAAGGGGACGGGCTGGGTATATCGATCCTGTATAAAGGGGACGGGCTGGGTATATCGATCCTGTATAAAGGGGACGGGCTGGGTATATCGGTCCTGTATAAAGGGGACGGGCTGGGTATATGGATCCTGTATAAAGGGGACGGGCTGGGTATATCGATCCTGTATAAAGGGGACGGGCTGGGTATATCGATCCTGTATAAAGGGGACGGGCTGGGTATATCGGTCCTGTATAAAGGGGACGGGCTGGGTATATCGATCCTGTATAAAGGGGACGGGCTGGGTATATGGATCCTGTATAAAGGGGACGGGCTGGGTATATCGATCCTGTATAAAGGGGACGGGCTGGGTATATGGATCCTGTATAAAGGGGACGGGCTGGGTATATGGATCCTGTATAAAGGGGACGGGCTGGGTATATGGATCCTGTATAAAGGGGACGGGCTGGGTATATCGATCCTGTATAAAGGGGACGGGCTGGGTATATCGATCCTGTATAAAGGGGACGGGCTGGGTATATGGATCCTGTATAAAGGGGACGGGCTGGGTATATCGATCCTGTATAAAGGGGACGGGCTGGGTATATCGATCCTGTATAAAGGGGACGGGCTGGGTTTATCGATCCTGTATAAAGGGGACGGGCTGGGTATATCGATCCTGTATAAAGGGGACGGGCTGGGTATATCGGTCCTGTATAAAGGGGACGGGCTGGGTATATCGGTCCTGTATAAAGGGGACGGGCTGGGTATTTCGATCCTGTATAAAGGGGACGGGCTGGGTTTATCGATCCTGTATAAAGGGGACGGGCTGGGTATATGTATCCTGTATAAAGGGGACGGGCTGGGTATATGGATCCTGTATAAAGGGGACGGGCTGGGTATATCGATCCTGTATAAAGGGGACGGGCTGGGTATATCGATCCTGTATAAAGGGGACGGGCTGGGTTTATCGATCCTGTATAAAGGGGACGGGCTGGGTATATGGATCCTGTATAAAGGGGACGGGCTGGGTATATCGATCCTGTATAAAGGGGACGGGCTGGGTATATCGATCCTGTATAAAGGGGACAGGCTGGGTTTATCGGTCCTGTATAAAGGGGACGGGCTGGGTTTATCGATCCTGTATAAAGGGGACGGGCTGGGTATATGGATCCTGTATAAAGGGGACGGGCTGGGTATATCGATCCTGTATAAAGGGGACGGGCTGGGTATATGGATCCTGATAAAGGGGACGGGCTGGGTATATCGATCCTGTATAAAGGGGACGGGCTGGGTATATGGATCCTGTATAAAGGGGACGGGCTGGGTATATCGATCCTGTATAAAGGGGACGGGCTGGGTATATGGATCCTGATAAAGGGGACGGGCTGGGTATATCGGTCCTGTATAAAGGGGACGGGCTGGGTATATCGGTCCTGTATAAAGGGGACGGGCTGGGTATATGGATCCTGTATAAAGGGGACGGGCTGGGTATATCGATCCTGTATAAAGGGGACGGGCTGAGTATATGGATCCTGTATAAAGGGGACGGGCTGGGTATATCGATCCTGTATAAAGGGGACGGGCTGGGTATATCGATCCTGTATAAAGGGGACGGGCTGGGTATATCGATCCTGTATAAAGGGGACGGGCTGGGTTTATCGATCCTGTATAAAGGGGACGGGCTGGGTATATCGGTCCTGTATAAAGGGGACGGGCTGGGTATATCGATCCTGTATAAAGGGGACGGGCTGGGTATATCGATCCTGTATAAAGGGGACGGGCTGGGTATATGGATCCTGTATAAAGGGGACGGGCTGGGTATATCGATCCTGTATAAAGGGGACGGGCTGGGTATATCGGTCCTGTATAAAGGGGACGGGCTGGGTATATCGATCCTGTATAAAGGGGACGGGCTGGGTATATGGGTCCTGTATAAAGGGGACGGGCTGGGTATATCGATCCTGTATAAAGGGGACGGGCTGGGTATATCGGTCCTGTATAAAGGGGACGGGCTGGGTATATCGATCCTGTATAAAGGGGACGGGCTGGGTATATCGATCCTGTATAAAGGGGACGGGCTGGGTATATGGGTCCTGTATAAAGGGGACGGGCTGGGTATATCGATCCTGTATAAAGGGGACGGGCTGGGTATATTGATCCTGTATAAAGGGGACGGGCTGGGTATATTGATCCTGTATAAAGGGGACGGGCTGGGTATATGGATCCTGTATAAAGGGGACGGGCTGGGTATATGGATCCTGTATAAAGGGGACGGGCTGGGTATATCGATCCTGTATAAAGGGGAGGGGCTGGGTATATGGGTCCTGTATAAAGGGGACGGGCTGGGTATATCGATCCTGTATAAAGGGGACGGGCTGGGTATATCGGTCCTGTATAAAGGGGACGGGCTGGGTATATGGATCCTGTATAAAGGGGACGGGCTGGGTATATCGATCCTGTATAAAGGGGACGGGCTGGGTATATCGATCCTGTATAAAGGGGACGGGCTGGGTATATGGATCCTGTATAAAGGGGACGGGCTGGGTATATCGATCCTGTATAAAGGGGACGGGCTGGGTATATCGGTCCTGTATAAAGGGGACGGGCTGGGTATATCGATCCTGTATAAAGGGGACGGGCTGGGTATATGGGTCCTGTATAAAGGGGACGGGCTGGGTATATCGATCCTGTATAAAGGGGACGGGCTGGGTATATTGATCCTGTATAAAGGGGACGGGCTGGGTATATGGATCCTGTATAAAGGGGACGGGCTGGGTATATGGATCCTGTATAAAGGGGACGGGCTGGGTATATCGATCCTGTATAAAGGGGAGGGGCTGGGTATATGGGTCCTGTATAAAGGGGACGGGCTGGGTATATCGATCCTGTATAAAGGGGACGGGCTGGGTATATCGGTCCTGTATAAAGGGGACGGGCTGGGTATATGGATCCTGTATAAAGGGGACGGGCTGGGTATATCGATCCTGTATAAAGGGGACGGGCTGGGTATATGGATCCTGTATAAAGGGGACGGGCTGGGTATATCGATCCTGTATAAAGGGGACGGGCTGGGTATATGGATCCTGTATAAAGGGGACGGGCTGGGTATATGGATCCTGTATAAAGGGGACGGGCTGGGTATATGGATCCTGTATAAAGGGGACGGGCTGGGTATATCGATCCTGTATAAAGGGGACGGGCTGGGTATATCGATCCTGTATAAAGGGGACGGCCTGTGAATATTGAATCTGTATAAAGGGGACGGCCTGTGAATATTGAATCTGTATAAAGGAGACGGCTGGGTACGTCACTGGGGACTGGGCAGTCTGGTGAGGAGGGTCACTCGGGAGGGAATGGCTGGAGGGGGAGTCAGAGAGATGAGTAGGTTGCGTGGGTAAGGGGGGGTGTGGTCTGTCCGAGTGGGCGAGGCGAGGCGGGGCAGGTGGTGAAGCGGATTGGAGAGGGGAAGAGGGTATATGTGGTGGATGATGGGGAGTTCAGAGGAGGAGTGGGCCCAGGGAAGCAGAGGCATTTTGGAGGGGCAGTGGGGGAGTGAGAGAGGGGACGGAATGGAGCCAGGGGGGAGGAGGGAGAGTGGTTTGAAATGGGGTGGGTCAGTGGGAAAGGGGTACTGGGACGGGGAGGGGTGGATTGGGAGAGGGAGAGGGGTTTGTTGGAGTGAGGGAGGGGAGGGGAGGAGGCAGAGTAGGGGAGTGGGAGTGCTGGAGAGGGGGAGGGCGAATCGGGAAGAGGGCTGAGGGGTAATTGGAGCGGGGGAGGGGGAAGTGGGGGAGGGGGAGTGTGGGAGGGGCAGGAAGGGGAGGGTGGAGGATGGGGGGAGGGGGAGTGACAGATGGGGAGTGGGGGAGATGCACTGGAAGGGGGGAGGGGGAGGATGGGAGTGGGGGAGGGAAGGAGGGGGGTGGGGAGTGGGGGAGGGACACAGGCTCCATTTTAACATCTCAGTGCTGAGGCCAAAGTCTTGTCTGCAAACCAGCTGGGAGCAGAGAGAAAGAGAGAGAGAGCGGCAGCGGCAAATAGTTTCCAGCAGACGAAGGGTTAAGGGTCCTGTGCCTCGAAGGGCAGCAATCACCCTATTGGTGGGCTGAGAGCCGCAGGGCGATTGGCCGGCCTGCCTGCAGGGAGCAGCCAATGAGGTGCGGCCTGAGGAGGCAGCAGCAGTGAGTTGCTGTTCAAACCTTCTCGAACTGGGCTCGTGTCGGCTCAGCTCGGGTTAGAATCGCTGAGCCCAACCCAGCTCCCAGGGCCCACCAGCAGGCTGGAGGGGGGGGGGGTCAAGGGTCGTCCGAGAGATGGGCATTCAGCGACCAGCAGCCTCGTAAAGGGCCGAATGTTCCCGAGTCCCGACGTTTCGTCGCCCGTGAGTTCCCTTTTACTTCCTCGCGTTCCCTCGTGAAAACCGCCCTTCACCGCTGCCCAACCCCCCCCTCCCCCCTCCCTCAGCTCACCTGCGGCTAAAACCCTCACGAGTGACCCTGTCGCCTCTGACTGCTCGTGCGGCACTCCCTCGGTGCTTGCACCGGGACAGTCATCCTGGATGACGGGGCTCAGCTCTCCGGTAGCGGGGGTTCGAACCCACAACCCTCCTGATCGGACCCAATCCGCAGGATTCTCCCAGAGGAGGGTCTGAAGGAGCGGGCAGTTGTCCCTTCCCCACTCGTCCTGGGCTGCGTCTGCTCCACCCTGGGGCCTCTGTCTTGGCAAGGCCTCAGTGGACGTCTCTCCAGCTGAGCTGGTGGGTGGGGGGAAGGGGAGTCCAGAACAAGGGGGGGCAGAACCTTAAAATTCGAGACAGGCCGTTTTTTGTTGGGTTAGGGGGATTAAGGAACCAAGGCGAGGAGTTGGAGATGTGATCAGGCAGTATCTAATTGAATGGCGGATCACTCTGAATGGCCAAATCCTCTGTTCCTCTGTTTGCAGCCCCGGTTACACCTGGAGCCATCCTCACCCTGCAGCCCATTCCCCTCCCGTGCAGAGAGGTCGTGCCCTGTTAACCCTGTTCACTCTCTTCTTCCCCTTGCAGACCCTCCGATGAGGCAGAGAGAATATAACGCGGTGGACGCCAGCCCCTCCACCACCTCCACTCGACCCCACGAGCGGCTGGACCACGCGGCTCCTGGAGCAGGGAATGCCACCGGCAAGGAGTGGGCACAGGTATGGGTGCTCCCGCCGGCCAGCCCTACTCATCTCGCGTGGAATAACCCATTGCAGCCATTACCAGTACCTGCACAGTTCTCCAGGAAATAGAGTGGCTCAGAAACTCTCACTGGGGTTCAGTTCCACACACACTGACTCCCACTGGGGTACGGGTTCCAGACACACTGACTCTCACTGGAGTACAGTTCCACACACACTGACTCCCACTGGGGTACGGGTTCCAGACACACTGACTCTCACTGGAGTACAGTTCCACACACACTGACTCCCACTGGGGTACGGGTTCCAGACACACTGATTCTCACTGGAGTACAGTTCCACACACACTGACTCCCACTGGGGTACGGGTTCCAGACACACTGAGTCTCTCTGGGGTACGGGTTGCACACACACTGACTCTCACTGGGGTACAGTTCCACACACACTAACTCTCTCTGGGGTACAGTTCCACACACACTGACTCTCACTGGGGTACGGGTTCCAGACACACTGAGTCTCTCTGGGGTACGGGTTGCACACACACTGACTCTCACTGGGGTACAGTTCCACACACACTAACTCTCTCTGGGGTACTGTTCCACACACACTGACTCTCACTGGGGTACAGTTCCACACACACTGACTCTCACTGGGGTACGGGTTCCACACACACTGACTCACACTGGGGTACAGTTCCACACACACTGACTCTCACTGGGGTACAGTTCCACGCACACTGACTCTCACTGGGGTACGGGTTCCACACACACTGACTCACACTGGGGTACAGTTCCACACACACTGACTCTCACTGGGGTACAGTTCCACACACACTGACTCACACTGGGGTACAGTTCCACACACACTGACTCACACTGGGGTACAGTTCCACAAACAATGACTCTCACTGGGGTACAGTTCCACACACACTGACTCTCACTGGGGTACAGTTCCACACACACTGACTCTCACTGGGGTACGGGTTCCACACACACTGACTCTCACTGGGGTACAGTTCCACACACACTGACTCTCACTGGGGTACAGTTCCACACACACTGACTCTCACTGGGGTACGGGTTCCACACACACTGACTCACACTGGGGTACAGTTCCACACACACTGACTCTCACTGGGGTACAGGTTCCACACACACTGACTCTCACTGGGGTACAGGTTCCACGCACACTGACTCTCACTGGGGTACAGTTCCACACACACTGACTCTCACTGGGGTACAGTTCCACACACACTGACTCTCACTGGGGTACAGTTCCACACACACTGACTCTCACTGGGGTACGGGTTCCACACACGCTGACTCACACTGGCGTACAGTTCCACTCACACTGGCGTACAGTTCCACACACACTGACTCTCACTGGGGTACAGTTCCACACACACTGACTCACACTGGGGTACAGTTCCACAAACACTGACTCTCACTGGGGTACAGTTCCACACACACTGACTCTCACTGGGGTACAGTTACACACACACTGACTCTCACTGGGGTACGGGTTCCACACACACTGACTCTCACTGGGGTACAGTTCCACACACACTGACTCTCACTGGGGTACAGTTCCACACACACTGACTCTCACTGGGGTACGGGTTCCACACACACTGACTCACACTGGGGTACAGTTCCACACACACTGACTCTCACTGGGGTACAGTTCCACGCACACTGACTCTCACTGGGGTACGGGTTCCACACACACTGACTCACACTGGGGTACAGTTCCACAAACACTGACTCTCACTGGGGTACAGTTCCACACACACTGACTCTCACTGGGGTACAGTTCCACAAACAATGACTCTCACTGGGGTACAGTTCCACACACACTGACTCTCACTGGGGTACAGTTCCACACACACTGACTCTCACTGGGGTACGGGTTCCACACACACTGACTCTCACTGGGGTACAGTTCCACACACACTGACTCTCACTGGGGTACGGGTTCCACACACACTGACTCACACTGGGGTACAGTTCCACACACACTGACTCTCACTGGGGTACAGTTCCACACACACTGACTCTCACTGGGGTACGGGTTCCACACACACTGACTCTCACTGGGGTACAGTTCCACACACACTGACTCTCACTGGGGTACGGGTTCCACACACACTGACTCTCACTGGGGTACAGTTCCACACACACTGACTCCCACTGGGGTACGGGTTCCACACACACTGACTCTCACTGGGGTACAGGTTCCACACACACTGACTCTCACTGGGGTACAGGTTCCACGCACACTGACTCTCACTGGGGTACAGTTCCACACACACTGACTCTCACTGGGGTACAGTTCCACACACACTGACTCTCACTGGGGTACAGTTCCACACACACTGACTCTCACTGGGGTACGGGTTCCACACACGCTGACTCACACTGGCGTACAGTTCCACTCACACTGGCGTACAGTTCCACACACACTGACTCTCACTGGGGTACAGTTCCACACACACTGACTCACACTGGGGTACAGTTCCACAAACACTGACTCTCACTGGGGTACAGTTCCACACACACTGACTCTCACTGGGGTACAGTTACACACACACTGACTCTCACTGGGGTACGGGTTCCACACACACTGACTCTCACTGGGGTACAGTTCCACACACACTGACTCTCACTGGGGTACAGTTCCACACACACTGACTCTCACTGGGGTACGGGTTCCACACACACTGACTCACACTGGGGTACAGTTCCACACACACTGACTCTCACTGGGGTACAGTTCCACGCACACTGACTCTCACTGGGGTACGGGTTCCACACACACTGACTCACACTGGGGTACAGTTCCACAAACACTGACTCTCACTGGGGTACAGTTCCACACACACTGACTCTCACTGGGGTACAGTTCCACAAACAATGACTCTCACTGGGGTACAGTTCCACACACACTGACTCTCACTGGGGTACAGTTCCACACACACTGACTCTCACTGGGGTACGGGTTCCACACACACTGACTCTCACTGGGGTACAGTTCCACACACACTGACTCTCACTGGGGTACGGGTTCCACACACACTGACTCACACTGGGGTACAGTTCCACACACACTGACTCTCACTGGGGTACAGTTCCACACACACTGACTCTCACTGGGGTACGGGTTCCACACACACTGACTCTCACTGGGGTACAGTTCCACACACACTGACTCTCACTGGGGTACGGGTTCCACACACACTGACTCTCACTGGGGTACAGTTCCACACACACTGACTCTCACTGGGGTACGGGTTCCACACACACTGACTCTCACTGGGGTACGGGTTCCACACACACTGACTCTCACTGGGGTACAGTTCCACACACACTGACTCTCACTGGGGTACAGTTCCACACACACTGACTCTCACTGGGGTACGGGTTCCACACACACTGACTCACACTGGGGTACAGTTCCACACACACTGACTCTCACTGGGGTACAGTTCCACGCACACTGACTCTCACTGGGGTACAGTTCCACACACACTGACTCTCACTGGGGTACAGTTCCACACACACTGACTCTCACTGGGCTACGGGTTCCACGCACACTGACTCTCACTGGGGCACAGTTCCACACACACTGACTCTCACTGGGGCACAGTTCCACACACACTGACTCTCACTGGGGTACAGTTCCACACACACTGACTGTTACTGGGGTACAGTTCCACACACACTGACTCTCACTGGGGTACAGTTTCACATACACTGACTCTCACTGGGGTACAGTTCCACACACACTGACTCTCACTGGGGTACAGTTCTACACACACTGACTCTCACTGGGCTACGGGTTCCACGCACACTGACTCTCACTGGGGTACAGTTCCACACACACTGACTCTCACTGGGGTACAGTTCCACACACACTGACTCTCACTGGGGTACAGTTCCACACACACTGACTCTCACTGGGGTACAGTTCCACACACACTGACTCTCACTGGGGTACGGGTTCCACACACACTGACTCACACTGGGGTACAGTTCCACACACACTGACTCTCACTGGGGTACGGGTTCCACACACACTGACTCACACTGGCGTACAGTTCCACACACACTGACTCTCACTGGGGTACAGTTCCACACACACTGACTCACACTGGGGTACAGTTCCACAAACACTGACTCTCACTGGGGTACAGTTCCACACTCACTGACTCTCACTGGGGTACAGTTCCACACACACTGACTCTCACTGGGGTACGGGTTCCACACACACTGACTCTCACTGGGGTACAGTTCCACACACACTGACTCTCACTGGGGTACAGTTCCACACACACTGACTCACACTGGGGTACAGTTCCACACACACTGACTCTCACTGGGGTACAGTTCCACACACACTGACTCTCACTGGGGTACAGTTCCACACACACTGACTCACTGGGGTACGGGTTCCACACACACTGACTCACACTGGGGTACAGTTCCACACACACTGACTCTCACTGGGGTACAGTTCCACACACACTGACTCACTGGGGTACGGGTTCCACACACACTGACTCACACTGGGGTACAGTTCCACAAACACTGACTCTCACTGGGGTACAGTTCCACACACACTGACTCTCACTGGGGTACAGGTTCCACACACACTGACTCTCACTGGGGTACAGTTCCACACACACTGACTCTCACTGGGGTACAGTTCCACACACACTGACTCTCACTGGGGTACAGTTCCACACACACTGACTCTCACTGGGGTACGGGTTCCACACACACTGACTCACACTGGGGTACAGTTCCACGCACACTGACTCTCACTGGGGTACGGGTTCCACACACACTGACTCACACTGGGGTACAGTTCCACAAACACTGACTCTCACTGGGGTACAGTTCCACACATACTGACTCTCACTGGGGTACAGTTCCACACACACTGACTCTCACTGGGGTACAGGTTCCACACACACTGACTCTCACTGGGGTACAGGTTCCACGCACACTGACTCTCACTGGGGTACAGTTCCACACACACTGACTCTCACTGGGGTACAGTTCCACACACACTGACTCTCACTGGGGTACAGTTCCACACACACTGACTCTCACTGGGGTACAGTTCCACACACACTGACTCTCACTGGGGTACAAGTTCCACACACACTGACTCTCACTGGGGTACAGTTCCACACACACTGACTCTCACTGGGGTACAGGTTCCACACACACTGACTCTCACTGGGGTACAGTTCCACACACACTGACTCTCACTGGGGTACAGTTCCACACACACTGACTCTCACTGGGGTACAGTTCCACACACACTGACTCTCACTGGGGTACAGGTTCCACACACACTGACTCTCACTGGGGTACAGTTCCACACACACTGACTCTCACTGGGGTACAGGTTCCACACACACTGACTCTCACTGGGGTACAGTTCCACACACACTGACTCTCACTGGGGTACAGGTTCCACACACACTGACTCTCACTGGGGTACAGTTCCACACACACTGACTCTCACTGGGGTACAGTTCCACACACACTGACTCTCACTGGGGTACGGGTAGTTTGGGCACTGCCCTCTAGTACCTCTTGCCTGTTTTTTTATCTATGACTGTGCTCTTATGAGTGTTTCAGGCTATTTGACTCTGGTGGGCACTGCACTTGAGCTTGGTTATTGGGCAAATGGGTTCGGGTTAGTGATTGGGTTACGGGGAGGCAGTTTAATCCCTCTCCCTCCCATGAGGAATGAAGGGGAACTATGATATCCACAGGCCTTGCAAAACTGCAATCAGGCTGTGAGCACAGGCCCCGAATGGAGCCTGGATCGTTCATTGCCAGCCTGGCCTTTGTCTGATCTGCTGTATCCCACCGACCTGTCCAATTTGAAAGGGGTGTTCCCATCTCCCCCTCTGGTTCTTTTACCAATTATCTTCAATCTGTGTCCCTCTGGTTACCGACCCTCCTGCCACTGGAAACAGTTTCTCCTTATTTACTCCATCAAAACCCTTCCTGATTTCGAACACCCCGATTAAATCTCCCCCTTAACCTTCTCCGCTCTGAGGAGAACAATCCCAGCTTCTCCCAGTCTCTCCACATTAACTGGAGTCCCTCGTCCCTGCTCCCATTCCGGTAAATCTCCCTCCGCACCCTCTCCGAGGTCCTGACATCCTTCCTAAAGTGCGGGGGCCGGAATTGGACCCAATCCTCCAGTTGGGGCTGAACCAGTGGTTGATAAAGGTTTCGGCACAACTTCCTTGCAGCTTTCCGAGTCCCTGATTCTAGCCTGCATGGTTGGTCGTAGCAGGCCTACCCGTTGGGGAGGAGCCGGTTACAAGTCACCTGACTAGGCCGGAGGCTGTTCCTGAACCGTCCCCTTGTCGATACTGCGCGCTGAGGGTGCGTTGGAGCACTCACAGGCCCCCATCCTTCCGCCGGTTAATCATCTGCTTCGGTGCCCTCAGGAGCTGCGATCTTCGATGGCCGAGAGCCCAGCCAGCACGACCTCTGACACGACCGGCGGCCCCGGCCCTGTGTCAGGGGGTCAGAGGTCGCCGGGTTTCCAGGAGGCGGAGGATGCCCGTGGGGAGGAGGAGGAGGGCGAGGACGTCGACTGGGAGCTCGACGGGGAGGAGCTGGTAACCCGAGTGCCCATGAGGCGGTCGTCGAGGCTCAGGGCCTCAATCCGGCCTCGGTCGCCGTTCCGCCGTCACAGCTGGGAGCCGGGGAAGAAGTTCCTTCGCGAGGTGGATGGTGACCACGAGCGCAGGTAGGAGGGGGAGGTGCCGCTGCGGAGGGGGAGTGGGCTGAGGGAGATGTGAGTGGGAGGAGATTGGGGGGGGGGGTTGCCGGGGAGACAGGCCCAGAGCCTGGCCCAGTGGGTACAGGCCTTGCCCATTGTGGTGCAGCTCATGCAAGCCAGCAGTTGATCAGGCCCCGTCTGCTGCACTGGCGCGGTGGGGAGTCGGGTGGACTTTGGGGTGCGGGGGGGGGGGGGGCGGCCGCGGAGGTGGGGATACCGTTGATGCGGAAGGCCCTCAACTGGGATTTTTCCTGCGTTTAGCGTCAGCCTGGAGGGCCTGGAGGACGCCGACATCGAGGAGGCCGTGCAGGCCGTGGGCTGGCCCGCTCGCCAGGGCCACGACCCCCGCCGGACGCCAATCACTCACAGCACCGGGGAGCTGGAATCTTTGCTGTCCTTGACCGAGGAGGAGTCCGAGGAGGAGGTAGGAGGGGGGAGTGAGAGCCGACTCGCGACTGGGCACCTCCCACCTGCAAGTTCGCCACAGCACTGCTTTGTACGGGCGCGCGTGGGTGGCTAAAAGATCCCACGGACGCGATTGGAGGAAGAGGGGGGGAGTTCACCCTGGGGCCCGATATTTATCCCTCAACAAAACATCACTTCCAAAAAAAAAAGGTCTGGGTCATTATTGCTGTCTGTGGGATCTTGCTGTGCACAAATTAGCCTCCACTGCACTGACCATGCTTCAAAATAAGTATTTCATTGGCTGTAAAGTGCTCTGGGGCGTTGCACACGGTTATCTTACATCCGTGTAATGGGGGTTCTGTCCAGTTACCACATACGTGTGACCTGTCCCCACACGCGTGGGCAGATCCCGGCGGCGGTCAATGAGGAGTGGTCAGAAGTGGGAACTCCGGCTGATATTGGCCCGCCAAGTCGCGCCAAAGCGGGTCAAAGCCCTCCGACAGTGCGGCAATCACTCAGTACTGACCGTCCAACACTGCAGCACTCCCTCAGTACCGAAGTGGGTCTTGAACCCGCGATCTCCCGGTGCAGAGTTCGGAGTGCGACCCTCGAGTCACCCCTCGGCACGTTGGGCCTGAACGAGAAGGGGCCTCTTCCAATGGAGGTTATTCTTTGGCCTATGTTTTGTCGATGCCATTGTTGGATCTGCTGTGAACTGGAATGTTACCTGCAGGGGAGGGCCCGAGGCCTATCCCTGACCCTGGTTGGCTCTGAGGGAGGGTGAAAGGTCAGGGGTTGCGGCACTAACCTGGCTCTCGGTGTTTCCGCAGGATCTGCTTGGGATCTCAGTGGCCGGAATGAGCAGAAACATGGGAGGCTCCCTGTCCGGGATGAATGAGGCGCTGGATGACGGATCTCGTGAGTAGCAGTCTGTGGTCGCCATGTCAACCCCTCACGGATAATTCGCCCCCAATTCACTGTCGGATGCCATCACACCAATCGTAACCCTTTCCCCTCACGGCCCCGCCATCTTTGCAGGTCCCCTTCTGCCCCTCCCCCACCCTCGGCCCCTCCTTCCCTCCATCCAGTGCTGAGATCGTCCTTTGCCCCTCCCCTCCCCCTGCCCCCCCAACTTCCATGAGAGCACAGGTCACCCTCCCAATGTCCCACCTCCAACAGCCCATTCTGTCAGTGTTGGCAAGCTCTTCAGCTGTGGAAGGCATCTCATCCGTTGTCCATTCGCGCTTGCCATGGGATAGCGATTGGACACTGGGACCCCTGGCTGGTTTATTCGTCCTCCCCAAGTCCAAACCACATGACAACCTCCCCTTTGAAGGGTTTTGTGGGGGTGCGGTGGGGGAGTTCAGTCTAGGGACACTGGGGGTGGTTTCAGGGTGTGGGGACTAGGGGCTTTCTGCTGTCTTGGAGGACTGGCTCAGATGGTCCTGAAATTAGCCCTGTTCTTGGGGAAGGGGTCTGGTCAGGCCTGGTCTCAGAAGTGGGTTGAAGCCTAGCAGGCTGATCCCAGAAGTGGGATGAGGCCTAGCAGGCTGGTCTCAGGTGGGTTGAGGCCTAGCAGGCTGGACTCGATGGGGGTTGAGGCCTAGCAGGCTGGTCTCAATGGGGGTTGAGGCCTAGCAGGCTGGTCTCGGGAGTGGGTTGAGACCTGGTCAGGCCCCGTCTCGGGAGTGGGTTGAGGCCTGGTCTCGGGAGTGGGTTGAGGCCTAGCAGGCTGGTTTCAGGAGCAGGTTGAGGCCTGGTCAGGCCTGTTCCCGGGAGTGGTTTGAGGCCTGGTCTCGGGAGTGGATTGAGGCCTAGCAGGCTGGCTTCAGGAGCAGGTTGAGGCCTGGTCAGGCCTGTTCCCGGGAGTGGTTTGAGGCCTGGTCTCGGGAGTGGGTTGAGGCCTAGCAGGCTGGTCTCAGGAGCGGGTCGAGGCCTGGCCAGGCCCGGTCTCAGAGACCCCACGATAAGGGCGAACTCACTCTGTTCCGGGATAGAGGGTTCACTGGGAGGGTGAGTGGAGAGGGAATTAGACCCCAGTTTTGAACCAGGGGTGGTGGGTGGGGAGAGTGGCCAGCGAACTCAGCTGCTGACCTCAGGACTCTCTCCCTCCCCTGCACCCTCCTGCAAGCACCTCCCCACCCTCCCAACCCCCCGACCCCGTGTCATGCACTCCGTTGAGAGTCAGAATGATAAAACCCACAGCACTGGGAAGTGGCGAAGCCACAAGAGCTGATGTCACTCAGTCGGCTGCTTCCTGTGCACTGACAGCTCTCCAAGCTCACTTTGAACAGCCAAGGGGACTGTGACACAAGGCCACTCCTCCGGGAGACCGTGGGATCTTGCTGATCGGTGACGGCAGACGAAGGACCAGGTGGGTGAGGCGGTGGAACCAACAGCAAGTCCCCGTCGCGTTAACCCGAAAGAGGAAAGTGAAAGGTGAAAGCAGGGCCGGTTCCTTTTCCGTCTGTCACTGGCCCCATTCGTACTCCGAGATTTACGCTCCCTCACCTGGACTCCTTGGCATTTCCCACCCCCGCCTCACTCTCACCCTCTTCCCCGACTCTGCGCCCAGTGACAGCGACCTTTCCCTTTTCTTACAGGCAGTGGGCTGCGGATACAGGAGGAGGTCACAACACTCAGGTAAGAAACTGTTTCACCCTGCCCTTCTCCAATTCCCCAAGGCTGGGCTGACTCCAGACTCTGTCTCCTCTCCCTGAGACATTCAGACTGACTCCAGACACTGTCTCCTCTCTCCAAGACACCCAGACTGACTCCAGACACTGTCTCCACTCCCTGAGACACCCAGACTGACTCCAGACACTGCCTCCACTCCCTGAGACACCCAGACTGACTCCAGACACTGTCTCCTCTCCCCGAGACATCCAGACTGACTCCAGACACTGTCTTCCCTCCCCGAGACATTCAGACTGACTCCAGACACTGTCTCCACTCCCTGAGACACCCAGACTGACTCCAGACACTGTCTCCACTCCCTGAGACACCCAGACTGACTCCAGACACTGTCTTCCCTCCCCGAGACACCCAGACTGACTCCAGACTCTGTCTTCTCCCCTCGAGACATCCAGACTGACTCCAGACACGTCTTCCCTCCCCAAGACATTCAGACTGACTCCAGACACTGTCTTCCCTCCCCGAGACACCCAGACTGACGCCAGACACTGTCTCCACTCCCTGAGACACCCAGACTGACTCCAGACACTGTCTCCTCTCCCCGAGACACCCAGACTGACTCCAGACACTGCCTCCACTCCCTGAGACACCCAGACTGACTCCAGACACTGCCTCCACTCCCTGAGAGACCCAGACTGACTCCAGACACTGCCTCCACTCCCTGAGACACCCAGACTGACTCCAGACACTGTCTCCTCTCCCCGAGACACCCAGACTGACTCCAGACACTGCCTCCACTCCCTGAGACACCCAGACTGACTCCAGACACTGTCTCCACTCCCCGAGACACCCAGACTGACTCCAGACACTGCCTCCACTCCCTGAGACACCCAGACTGACTCCAGACACTGCCTCCACTCCCTGAGACACCCAGACTGACTCCAGACACTGTCTCCTCTCCCCGAGACATCCAGACTGACTCCAGACACTGTGTTCCCTCCCTGAGACATTCAGACTGACTCCAGACACTGTCTTCTCTCCTCGAGACATCCAGACTGACTCCAGACACTGTCTCCTTTCCCCGAGACATCCAGACTGACTCCAGACACTGTCTTCTCTCCCCGAGATATCCAGACTGACTCCAGACACCGTCTTCTCTCCTCGAGACATCCAGACTGACTCCAGACAATGTCTCCTCTCCCCGAGATATCCAGACTGACTCCAGACACTGTCTCCTCTCCCTGAGACATCCAGACTGACTCCAGACACTGTCTCCTCTCCCCGAGACATCCAGACTGACTCCAGACACTGTCTCCTCTCCTCGAGACATCCAGACTGATCCAGACACTGTCTCCTCTCCCTGAGACACCCAGACTGACTACAGACTCTGTCTTCTCTTCTCGAGACATCCAGACTGACTCCAGACACTATCTCCTCTCCCCGAGAACACCCAGACTGACTCCAGACACTTTCTCCTCTCCCCAGAACACCCAGACTGACTCCAGACACTGTCTCCACTCCCTGAGACACCCAGACTGACTCCATACACTGCCTCCATTCCCTGAGACGCCCAGACTGACTCCAGACACTGTCTCCACTCCCTGAGACACCCAGACTGACTCCAGACACTGTCTCCTCTCCCCGAGACCCCCAGACTGACTCCAGACACTGCCTCCACTCCCTGAGACACCCAGACTGACTCCAGACACTGCCTCCACTCCCTGAGACACCCAGACTGACTCCAGACACTGTCTCCACTCCCTGAGACACCCAGACTGACTCCAGACACTGCCTCCACTCCCTGAGACACCCAGACTGACTCCAGACACTGTCTTCTCACCTTGAGACACCAAGACTGACTCCAGACTCTGTCTCCTCTCTCCAAGACGCCCAGACTGACTCCAGACACTGTCTTCTCACCTTGAGACACCAAGACTGACTCCAGACTCTGTCTCCTCTCTCCAAGACGCCCAGACTGACTCCAGACACTGTCTCCTCTCCCCGAGACACCCAGACTCCCTGTACTTCACTGTACTGACGGGGTGGTTCCCCCTACTTACTGCAGTACTGATGGTTAGTCTGCCCAGGTCTGGCAGGCATTGAGCATTCAGGTTCTGAAGGTGCCCAGATCCCACCCGACCGCACCCTCAACTACTGTTGCCCCTGCTCTGGGGTCTGGGGACAGTCCTGACTGTGCCCTGGGCAACTCGAGCCACTATTGTGTCCAGTTCTGGTCACCGCACTTTAGGAAGGAGGTGAGGGTCCTTGAGAGGGTGCAGAGGAGATTTACCAGAATGGTTCCAGGGGTGGGTGAATGAATGGGGGAACAGGATAGAGGAGCCGAATGGCCACCTCCCGTTGCTTGTGTTTGCTGTTCCCTGCGGAATACCATGTTTTTTTCCTGAGTTGGGAGTTTGCAGTTTCTTTCCAAAATGTTTGAAGGAAGACAGGTAGAGAAAGCTGTGAAAAAGCAATTGGGATTCTCGGCTTTATAAACTGAGGCATTGGGGATAAAAGCGGAGAAATTACCCAGAATTTATTCAACACAACTGGAGAATTGGGTCCAATTCCGGGCCCCGCGCTTTAGGAAGGATGTCGAGGCCTCGGAGAGGGTGCGGAGGGAGATTTACCGGAATGGGAGCAGGGACGAGGGACTTCAGTTAATGTGGAGAGACTGGGAGAAGCTGGGATTGTTCTCCTTAGAGCAGAGAAGGTTAAGGGGGAGATTTAATCGGGGCGTTCGAAATCAGGAAGGGTTTTGATGGAGTAAATAAGGAGAAACTGTTCCCAGTGGCAGGAGGGTCGGTAACCAGAGGGACACAGATTGAAGATAATTGGTAAAAGAACCAGAGGGGGAGAGGAGGAGAATTTTTTTTTTAACATAGCGAGTTGTTGTGATCTGGAACGCGCTGCCTGAAAGGGCGGTGGAAGCAGATTCAATAGTAACTTTCAAAAGGGCAATTGGATAAATACTGGAAGGGGAAAAATGTGCAGGGATTTGGGGGGAAAGAGCAGGGGGAGGGGAGTGGGGCTAATTGGAGAGCTCTTTCAAAGAGCCAGCACAGGCACGATGGGACGAATGGCCTCTTCCTATGCTGGGTGATTCTTTGATGGTGCCATCTTATTGAACTGGATAAGGGACAGAGGCTTATGAGGCCTAGACTCCAAGGCCTGGGCCTTAAGGCTGCTCGTTTGGGACATGGGAATCCTGCGTCCTCCGGCCCCTCTCAAATGAGCTTTCCCCTGACTCAGTGTCTTTAACCCTCCCTCAGCCACCGTCCCGAGGGTCACAGGAAAGGAGAATTCACAGAGCAAAGCAATCTGGACCCACGGCCAAGCACCAAGGCACACAGGACTGTCAGCTTCTTGAAGAAGATGGCCGGCCTAACAAAGGTCAGTCTCTGCATTTCACTGTGCATTCCATGTGTTCTCAGTGACAGGTGTGGGATATATCAGAGTGTTACAGTGAGGGGTGCGGGATATATCAGAGTGTTACAGTGAGGGGTGTGGGATATATCAGAGTGTTACAGTGAGGGGTGTGGGATATATCAGAGTGTTACAGTGAGAGGTGTGGGTCTATATCGGAGTGTTACAGTGAGGGGTGTGGGATATATCAGAGTGTTACAGTGAGGGGTGTGGGATATATCAGAGTGTTACAGTGAGGGGTGTGGGATATATCAGAGTGTTACAGTGAGGGGTGTGGGATATATCAGAGTGTTACAGTGAGGGGTGTGGGATATATCAGAGTGTTACAGTGAGGGGTGTGGGATATATCAGAGTGTTACAGTGAGGGGTGTGGGATATATCAGAGTGTAACAGTGAGGGGTGTGGGATATATCAGAGTGTTACAGTGAGGGGTGCGGGATATATCAGGTGTTACAGTGAGGGGTGCGGGATATATCAGAGTGTTACTGTGAGGGGTGTGGGATATATCAGAGTGTTACAGTGAGGGGTGTGGGATATATCAGAGTGTTACAGTGAGGGGTGTGGGATATATCAGAGTGTTACAGTGAGGGGTGTGGGATATATCAGAGTGTAACAGTGAGGGGTGTGGGATATATCAGAGTGTTACAGTGAGGGGTGTGGGATATATCAGAGTGTGACAGTGAGGGGTGTGGGATATATCAGAGTGTTACAGTGAGGGATGTGGGATATATCAGAGTGTTACAGTGAGGGGTGTGGGATATATCAGGGTGTTACAGTGAGAGGTGTGGGATATATCAGAGTGTTACAGTGAGGTGTGTGGGATATATCAGAGTGTTACAGTGAGGGGTGTGGGATATATCAGAGTGTTACAGTGAGGGGTGTGGGATATATCAGAGTGTTACAGTGAGGGGTGTGGGATATATCAGAGTGTTACAGTGAGGGGTGTGAGATATATCAGAGTGTTACAGTGAGGGGTGTGGGATATATCAGAGTGTTACAGTGAAGGGTGTGGGATATATCAGTGTGTTACAGTGAGGGGTGTGGGATATATCAGTGTGTTACAGTGAGGGGTGTGGGATATATCAGAGTGTTACAGTGAGGGATGTGGGATATATCAGAGTGTTCCAGTGAGGGGTGTGGGATATATCAGAGTGTTACAGTGAGGGGTGTGGGATACATCAGAGTGTTACAGTGAGGGGTGTGGGATATATCAGTGTGACAGTGAGGGGTGTGGGATATATCAGAGTGTTATCGTGAGAGGTGTGGGAAATATCAGAGTGTTATCGTGAGAGGTGTGGGAAATATCAGAGTGTTACAGTGAGGGGTGTGGGATATATCACAGTGTTGCAGTGAGGTGTGTGGGATATATCGGAGGTTAACAGTGAGGGGTGTGGGATATATCAGAGTGTTACAGTGAGGGGTGTGGGATATATCAGAGTGTTACATTGAGGGGTGTGGGATATATCAGAGTGTTACAGTGAGGGGTGTGGGATATATCACAGTGTTGCAGTGAGGTGTGTGGGATATATCGGAGGTTAACAGTGAGGGATGTGGGATATATCAGAGTGTTACAGTGAGGGGTGTGGGATATATCAGAGTGTTACAGTGAGGGCTGTGGGATATATCAGAGTGTTACAGTGATGGGTGTGGGATATATCAGAGTGTTACAGTGAGGGGTGTGGGATATATCAGAGTGTTACAGTGAGGGATGTGGGAGATATCAGAGTGTTGCAGTGAATGGTGTGGGATATATCACAGTGTTGCAGTGAGGTGTGTGGGATATATCGGAGGTTAACAGTGAGGGATGTGGGATATATCAGAGTGTTACAGTGAGGGGTGTGGGATATATCAGAGTGTTACAGTGAGGGCTGTGGGATATATCAGAGTGTTACAGTGATGGGTGTGGGATATATCAGAGTGTTACAGTGAGGGGTGTGGGATATATCAGAGTGTTGCAGTGAATGGTGTGGGATATATCAGAGTGTTACAGTGAGAGGTGTGGGAAATATCAGAGTGTTACAGTGAGGGGTGTGGGATATATCAGAGTGTTACAGTGAGGGGTGTGGGATATATCAGAGTGTTACAGTGAGGGATGTGGGATATATCAGAGGGTTACAGTGAGGGATGTGGGATATATCAGAGGGTTACAGTGAGGGATGTGGGATATATCAGAGGGTTACAGTGAGGGATGTGGGATATATCAGAGGGTTACAGTGAGGGATGTGGGATATATCAGAGGGTTACAGTGATGGGTGTGGGATATATCAGAGTGTTACATTGAGGGGTGTGGGATATATCAGAGTGTTACAGTGAGGGGTGTGGGATATATCAGAGTGTTACAGTGAGAGGTGTGGGATATATCAGAGTGTTACAGTGAGGGATGTGGGAGATATCAGAGTGTTACAGTGAGGGATGTGGGAGATATCAGAGTGTTACAGTGAGGGATGTGGGAGATATCAGAGTGTTGCAGTGAATGGTGTGGGAGATATCAGAGTGTTGCAGTGAGGGGTGTGGGATATATCAGAGGGTTACAGTGAGGGATGTGGGATATATCAGAGGGTGACAGTGAGGGATGTGGGAGATATCAGAGTGTTGCAGTGAATGGTGTGGGATATATCAGAGTGTTGCAGTGAGGGGTGTGGGATATATCAGAGTGTTACAGTGAGGGATGTGGGATATATCAGAGGGTTACAGTGAGGGATGTGGGATATATCAGAGGGTTACAGTGAGGGATGTGGGATATATCAGAGGGTGACAGTGAGGGATGTGGGAGATATCAGAGTGTTGCAGTGAGAGGTGTGGGATAAATCAGAGTGTTACAGTGAGGGGTGTGGGATATATCTGAGTGTTGCAGTGAATGGTGTGGGATATATCAGAGTGTTACAGTGAGGGGTGTGGGATATATCAGTGTGTGACAGTGAGGGGTGTGGGATATATCAGAGTGTTACAATGAGGGGTGTGGGATATATCAGAGTGTGACAGTGAGGGGTGTGGGATATATCAGAGTGTGACAGTGAGGGATGTGGGATATATCAGAGTGTGACAGTGAGGGGTGTGGGATATATCAGAGTGTGACAGTGAGGGGTGTGGGATATATCAGAGTGTTACAGTGAGGGATGTGGGATATATCAGAGTGTTACAGTGAGAGGTGTGGGATAAATCAGAGTGTTACAGTGAGGGGTGTGGGATATATCAGAGTGTTACAGTGAGGGGTGTGGGATATATCAGAGTGTTACAGTGAGGGGTGTGGGATATATCAGAGTGTTACAGTGAGGGGTGTGGGATATATCAGAGTGTTACAGTGAGGGGTGTGGGATATATCAGAGTGTTACAGTGAGGGGTGTGGGATATATCAGAGTGTTACAGTGAGGGTTGCGGGATATATCAGAGTGTTACAGTGAGGGATGTGGGATATATCAGAGTGTTACAGTGAGGGGTGTGGGATATATCAGAGGGTGACAGTGAGGGATGTGGGATATATCAGAGTGTTACAGTGAGGGGTGTGGGATATATCAGTGTTACAGTGAGGGGTGTGGGATATATCAGTGTTACTGTGAGGGGTGTGGGATATATCAGTGTTACAGTGAGGGGTGTGGGATATATCAGAGTGTTACAGTGAGGGTTGCGGGATATATCAAAGTGTTACAGTGAGGGGTGTGGGATATATCAGTGTTACTGTGAGGGGTGTGGGATATATCAGTGTTACAGTGAGGGGTGTGGGATATATCAGAGTGTTACTGTGAGGGGTGTGGGATATAGCAGAGTGTGACAGTGAGGGGTGTGGGATATATCAGAGTGTTACAGTGAGGGATGTGGGATATATCAGAAGGTTACAGTGAGGGATGTGGGATATATCAGAGTGTGACAGTGAGGGGTGTGGGATATATCAGAGGGTTACAGTGAGGGTTGTGGGATATATCAGAGTGTTACAGTGAGGGGTGTGGGAGATATCAGAGTGTTACAGTGAGGGGTGTGGGATATATCAGAGTGTTACAGTGAGGGGTGTGGGAGATATCAGAGTGTTACAGTGAGGGGTGTGGGATTTATCAGAGGGTTCCAGTGAGGGGTGTCGGGTATATCAGAGTGTTACAGTTCGGGGTCTGGGGTATATCAGAGTGTTACAGTGAGGGGTGTCGGGTATATCAGAGTGTTACAGTTCGGGGTCTGGGGTATATCAGAGTGTTACAGTTCGGGGTGTGGGGTATATCAGAGTGTTACAGTTCGGGGTGTGGGATATATCAGCACATTACTCTGAGGTCTGTGATTTATTCGATGCTGGCCTGTTCAGTTTAATCGATGCTGGTGATGTCCCGTGTGTGACGGTATTGGAATGCTCTCTCTTCCTGTCGACTGTCAGTATATGGGAAGTCCCTGCTCTCTGAAGAGCCTCAGTGAGCTGCAATAATCGGTAACATGCTCAGTTCCTGTCTGGAATGCGAGCTCTGCTAGGTCGAAGCTGCCTGGAGGCTGACGTCATGGTCTCAGGGTCACAGACAGGTTCCCTGCGCTGGGCCTGTGTCAGCCTGCAGTCTGCGGCTTCTGGGGAGCGATGGCTCAGATGATGACAGCGTTTGGCTGTGAGTGATCATTGTGTGAGAGAGAATGTGTGGGAGAGAGGGACAGAGAAATACTCGGAGGTGTGAACAGCTCTCCGCCAGTTTCACACAGGAACATGAGAGCACACAACACAGTACCTGCACTCCCACAGTCTTAATGAAGGGGCTTGCATTTTCACAGCAACGTTCATCATCTCGGGACATCCCGAAACGTGCCTTTTGAATTGCGGTCACTGTTATAACGTGGGCAACAGAGCAGTCAATTTGTGCACAGGAAGATCCCACCAACAGCAATGTGATAATGACCCAGCCCATCTGTTTTTTTTTGTGATGTCAGTTGATGGATAGATCTTAGTCTCCAGGACAATGCCCCCCCCCCCCCCCACTTTCCCCTCCAATAGCGGCCGTGGGATCTTTTACCCCCACCTGAGAGGGGCGGACGAGGGGCCTCCGTTTAACGTCACATCCCGAAAGTTGGCACCTCCGACAGTGCCGCACTCCCTCAGTACCGGCACCGGGAGCGTCGGTCTGGTTTATGGGCTCAGGTCTCCGGACTCGGGACTCGAACCCACCATAATCAGACTCGGTGTGTCCACCTGTCTCGCCCGCAGGCTTCTCCCTGTGCCAGTCTCTGCTCGGGTGCCAGCGGGGCACAGGAACAGGACTGCCTGCACGCTCAGCCAGCGCCCCAATCTCGGACGTGCTGTTTCTCCTGCATTGCTATGTTTGGGCTTGTTCCTTCAAGCGAAGCACCGCCCTAAACCCTCGCCTCCGTGTACTCACCCACCGCCCCCCCCCCTCACTCCTTCTTCACTGTGTTGGAATCGACCCCACTGCTACCCAGTGCTCTTTGCCCCCCTCGCCCAGGGACCTCCAACACTCTGCAAGGTCCAGAACGACAAGGCTGAGAAACACGTGACTCCCTCCCCAACTCCCTCCTCCCCTGTCTACTCTCCCATTCCCTCTTCCCTTCACCACCCCACTTTCCATTCTCCCCTTCCCTCCTTTCCCTCCTCCTCACCCCCTCCTCCTACGTCTGCCCACTCCTCCACCACCCCTCCCTCTTCTCTCCCTCTTTTTCTGTCTCCCTTCCCCCACTCCGTCTCCTGCCCACCCCCCTTCCCCTCTCCTCTCTCTCCCTCTCCTCCCCACTTCCCGCCCCTTCCCCTCCACCTCTCCCCCTCCCCTCTCCCCTGCGCCTCTCCCCTTCTCCTCCTTCTCCCCTCCCTCTCTTTCTTCCTCTCCTCTCCCCTCCCTTCCCCTCTCTCCCCTCCCTTCCCCTCTCTCCCCTCCCTTTTCCCTCTCCCCTCCCTCTCCCCTCCCTCTCCCCTCCCTCTCCCCTCCCTCTCCCCTCCCTCTCCTCTCTCCTCTCCTCTCTCCTCTCCTCTCTCCTCTCTTCCCTCCCTCTCCTCTCTTCCCTCCCTCTCCTCTCTCCCCTCCCTCTCCTCTCTCCCCTCCCTCTCCTCTCTCCCCTCCCCCTCCTCTCTCCCCTCCCCCTCCTCTCTCCCCTCCCCCTCCTCTCTCTCCTCCCCTCTCCTCTCCCCTCTCCCTCTCTCCTCTCCCCTCTCCCTCTCTCCTCTCCCCTACTCCTCCCTTCTCCCCTCCCCCTCCTCTCTCTCCTCCCCTCTCCTTTCCCTCCTCCCCTCTCCCCTCCCCTCTCCCTCTCTCCTCTCCCCTACTCCTCCCTTCTCCCCTCCCCCACTCCTCTCCCCACTTCTCCCCTCACGTCCCCTCACCCTCTGCCTCTCCCCTCCAGGGTGTTAAATGAGAGTCAGCTGTTTCAGGGGTCGCAGGAGGCACACAAGTCAGGGAACCGTTAGGAGGGAGCCTCTGTCCCTCATTCTCCTTCACCTCCCCTCCCCCTCAACTCCCCCCTCAACCCCTCTTCCCCCTCCCCCTCTCTTTTGTCTCCCTCCCATCCTTCCTCTCCCTCCCCTCCTCCCATTCCCTTCCCCCCCCCCACTCTCCTCCTCTCCCCCCTCTCCTCCCCCCTCCCCTCCAGCCCTCCCTCTAGCATCTCCACCTCTCTTTCTCCCTCCCCCACCAACCCCTCCCCCCCCTTCCTCGGCCTGTTCTCCCTCTAACTGCCCTGGCTGTGCACACACCCTGTTGCTTTTGGCCAAACATTGAGGCAGGAAGCTGGCTGAACAGTCTGTCTTCTCTCAATATCGCAGCCTGTCAGATGGAGCTATTTTCTGATTTTTTTTTTAAACCTCCCAAAATGGGAACTCTCGGGTGGCCGGGGGGAGTGGGAGGGAGAAACACCATCACAGGACAGGAAGTGGCCATCCCAGTTCATGCCGTGTGTTTCTCCTTACTCTAAACTGAGCTTGCCGCTGTCCTCTCCTCTTTGTGCCGGTGCAAACCCCCTTTCGGAAGCTTTCGGGCCTATTCTTGGCCGACCATATGACAGTGCCACTGCTGAACCCTTCGTTGTACAGCAATCCAGGGGCAGGCTTCAGCAGAACTGTTAGGCGCGAGCCTCAATTCCAGACCCGGGCCTAGTCAGGTCAGAGGCCTTCGCCCTGGGTTTAGGCCTCTTATCCCAGTTTGGAGGCTGATGGAGTGCTGTTCTACAGGGAACAGGACTGCTGGGACTCCAGGGGGGAGCTGCTCCCATGGGGCACCCTTGGAAGGGTCGACAGCAAGGCGGGAGATAATACGACTTCAGGGTCCCGGGAATGAGGCCGGGAGCTCGCCAACCTAACCTAGTAACTAAACTCCCCCCATCCCTGGAACCATTCTGGTAAATCTCTCCCGCACTCTCCTTCTAAAAGCCCAAAGACTGGAGTCCATAATCCAGGCCAGCACTCGCAGCGCCCCCGTACTGAGGGAGTGCCGCACTGTCAGAGGTGCCGTCTTTCAGATGAAGCCGAGGCCCTCGGGTGGACGTTAAAGATCCCACGGCCGCGATTGGAAAAAGTTGCGGTGGGGGGGGTGGAGAAGGTGACGGTGGTGGGCAGTGGCGGGGGGGGGGGGGATAGAGTGACGGTCCTGGCATGACGCTTCCAGTGCTGTTTGCGGGATCCTGCTGTGCGCAGGTTGACTGCCTCGTTTCCCAGCTGCTGTGCTTCCGGGAGAGAAAAAAAAACACTGAATTGGCTGTGAAGGGACATCCTGAGGTGGTGGAAGGGGCCACGGGAATGCAGTTCAGTCGCCGCCTCCCCCCCACCCCAACCCCTGTGGGGACTGGGTGCCCTGCCACGGGGATTCTGCAGCCAGTAGGAGAGGCTGTCTCCCCAGTTAATGTGGCTGGGACTCCGTCTCAGTCTCCGCCCCAGCCAGCCAGCTATTTGAATAACCCTCCTTGGCAGCATTAGTCCTGCCTTCCTGTCTCTGGAGACCTGCTCTCCTCTTATTCCGCTTCCCCAGTTCCCATGTGCTGGTGACGGTGAGATTAACGGGGCACTTTAACAGGACTCTCTTCCCACCCCCCACCGGGACAGGATTACAGCAATGTACCGTGCCGATGTTTTACAACGTTGCCGACAAGAAAGGATTCGTGAAACCTCTCACAAGGTACCAAACTTTTCTGGTCTCCCGGCAGCAGGCTGGTGGGGGGGGGGGGGGGGGGCTTTGCTTTCCCCCACCCCGCCTCACCCTGCAGATTCAAGTTACTGAAGGAACGGAGCGAACGCTAACCGCAAGCACGGTCCCAGTTTAAAAGCTGCGATTCCTGCCCTTTCATCAGGAAAAGCCTCTCCCTTTTTATGATCCGTTTTAATAACTGTTATTCAGTTCCTTGGCACCACCTTTGATCCTGTAATTGGCGGCTTTTTTGTCTCTCTCTGAACCGAGTCTGTCTCTCTCTTTGTCTCTCTCTCTCTCTTTCTGTGTATGTGTGTGTGTGTGTGTGTGTGTGTGTCTCTCTCTCTCCCTCTCTGTCTCTTTCTCTGTGTGTGTGTCTCTCTCTCTGTCTCTTTCTGTGTGTGTGTGTCTCTCTCTCTCTTTCTGTGTGTGTATGTGTGTCTGTCTCTCTCTCTGTCTCTTTCTATGTGTGTGTGTGTCTCTCTCTCTCTCCCTCTCTGTCTCTTTCTCTGTGTGTGTGTGTGTCTCTCTCTCTGTCTCTTTCTGTGTGTGTGTGTCTCTCTCTCTCTCCCTCTTTCTCTGTGTGTCTGTCTCTCTCTCTGTCTCTTTCTATGTGTGTGTGTGTCTCTCTCTCTCTCTCTCTCTGTCTCTTTCTGTGTGTGTGTGTCTCTCTCTCTCTCTCTGTCTCTTTCTGTGTGTGTGTGTCTCTCTCTCTCTCTCTCTCTCCCTCTCTGTCTCTTTCTCTGTGTGTGTGTGTGTCTCTCTCTCTCTTTCTGTGTGTGTGTGTGTGTCTCTGTCTCTCTCTCTGCCTCCCCCTCTGTCTCGCTCTGCCCCTCTGTATGTGTTTCTCTGTCTCTGTCCCTCTCTTTCTCCCTCTGTCTCTCCCCTCTCCCTTTCTCTGCTTCTTTCCGTGTGTGTGTCTCACTCTCTCTCTCTCTGCCTCTCCCTCTGTTTCTCTCTGCCCCTTTGTATGTGTTTCTCTCTCTCTCTCTCTCTGTCTCTCTCTTTCTCCCCCTCTCCCTCTGTCTCTCTCTCTCTCTCTGCTTCTTTCTTTGTGTGTGTGTGTCTCTCTCTCTCTCTCTCTGCCCTTCTCTCTGTGTGTTTCTCTCTCTCTCTCTCTGTCTCTCTCTTTCTCCCCCTCTCCCTCTGTCTCTCTCTCTCTCTCTGCTTCTTTCTATGTGTGTGTGTGTCTCTCTCTCTCTCTCTCTGTGTGCTGCCGTGAATTACAGTCCATTTCCTGCAGTGACTCGTCCCTTTTGTTGTTTCTCTTTGAGAATGGAGCCGGGCTGAGGGATCTCATGAGGTTCCTCATTCTGAGCTGCCAAGCCTCGAGATCCCTCGCCCCCTGGTTCTGGGGGAGAGAGAGAGAGAGAGAGCGGTGGTGGGGGGATTGCGGGATGGAGGGACGGCTGCTGACTGCCACTTTGGAAGTTTCTGTGTGCAACTCCATTGAGCCCCAAAGCCCCGGGGAGTGAGGAGAGGGGGTTGGTGGGCGGGGGGGGAAGGTGTGAGCCCGGGGCTGGTTGTCCATTGATAGCGGATTCCAAGCTGGTGTGAGAGTTGGGGGTTGGGGAAGAGACTGACTGTGATTGAAGAGGCCATGTGTACGGTGTCAGTGTCTTTGTGTGTGCGCGTGTTGAGCGTGTGTGTTTGTGAGTGACTGCATTCACTGCCTGCTGTGTATTACTGTTCTGTTCACGTTTTACCCACTTTTTAGCCGCTTTCTTGGATTCTATTTTCGGTTGGTTTTCTGACTGCTGAAGCCCCAGGGTGTTAAACGAGAGCCTGTCTCCGGGGATGCAGGACTCACCCAAGCCAGGGAAGCGTGAAGAGAGGGCCCTTACCCCCCGCTCCTGACCTCCTCCTCTCACCTCCCTCCCTCTCCCTCTCTCTGACTTCCCCTCCACCTTGCACCTTGGTCACAGGCTGGCCCCAGCCCGAACCTCTGGAATTCCCTCCCTAAACCCCTCCGCCACCCCACCCCCTCACTCTCTCTCTCTCTCTCTCTCTCTCTTCATTTAAGACGGTCCTCAAGACCGACCTCTTGGACTGAGCTTTTGGTCACCTGCCCCCGAATATCTCCTTGTGTGGCTCGGGGTCAGATTTTGCCCGATGACGCTCCTGTGAAGCGTCTTTGTTTTGTTTGTTATTTTGTGAAAGGCGCTATGTAAATGCAGGTTGTTGGACAGGCCCAGAGGCTTTCGGAGTGTCGCGGGGAGTGGGGTGGTGGGTCGTGCCGGTGTATTGTTGGGTTGGTGGCACCTTGGGCACCACCTGCCCGTCGTCACCCCAGTGACCATTCTGCACGGGTCAGCCCAGGCGGCGGGCTGTTCGACCTTGAGAGTCGGCACGCCAAGCCCGATCCGGCCGGTCCCCCCTCCCCAACGGCCACCCAGCGCGGTTTGGGGTGATGTTGACGAGCATGAAGAGACGTGTTCAGCGCAATTAAGAGCGGGAAGTGTCCAGAAGTCCAAAGGTGCAGCCGAGTGGGAGGGACGGACAAGTTGGGAGCGAGTGCGTGGTGGGGAGGAGGGAGGGCGATACAGAGAGCTCTGGAAAAAACTGACCCACAGCGTGTGAGCGCGAGTTATAAATGTGGGTGCCAGGCTGTGCCAGGGAATGCTGAGACCTGTTCCAGGTTGTGTGGGTGTGTTGCTCTATATAGGAGCAGGGAACAGAGAGGCAACAGGCTGTTTCTCTCATCATGTTTCAAGACTCTGAGATTCACGTGGAGCCTGTTGGCAGCAGTGAATGGATCCCAAGGTTGAGTCGAACTTGGCCTGTGAATATCACAAACCCATCTGGAGTCTTTGAAGTTACACATTCCACTGCTACATAGTGACTGGGGCATCTGCTGTTAACCCTCACACTGCTGAATAAACAGTGACTCTGTACAATTACACAGTGAGTGACCCTCACACTGCTGAATAAACAGTGACTCTGTACAGTTACACAGTGAGTGACCCTCACCCTGAATAAACAGTGACTCTGTACAGTTACACAGAGAGTGATCCTCACCCTGAATAAACAGTGACTCTGTACAGTTACACAGAGAGTGATCCTCATCCTGAATAAACAGTGACTCTGTACAGTTACACAGTGAGTGACCCTCACCCTGAATAAACAGTGACTCTGTACAGTTACACAGTGAGTAACCCTCACCCTGAATAAACAGTGACTCTGTACACAGTGAGTGATCCCCACCCTGAATAAACAGTGACTCTGTACAGTTACACAGTGAGTGATCCTCACCCTGAATAAACAGTGACTCTGTACAGTTACACAGTGAGTGACCCTCACCCTGAATAAACTGTGACTCTGTACAGTTACACAGTGAGTGACCCTCACCCTGAATAAACTGTGACTCTGGACAGTTACACAGTGAGTGACCCTCACCCTGAATAAACAGTGACTCTGGACAGTTACACAGTGAGTGACCCTAACCCTGAATAAACAGTGACTCTGGACAGTTACACAGTGAGTGACCCTCACCCTGAATAAACAGTGACTCTGTACAGTTACACAGTGAGTGACCCTCACCCTGAATAAACAGTGACTCTGTACAGTTACACAGTGAGTGACCCTCACCCTGAATAAACAGTGACTCTGTACAGTTACACAGTGAGTGACCCTCACCCTGAATAAACAGTGACTCTGTACAGTTACACAGTGAGTGACCCTCACCCTGAATAAACAGTGACTCTGTACAGTTACACAGTGAGTGACCCTCACCCTGAATAAACACTGACTCTGTACAGTTACACAGCGAGTGACCCTCACCCTGAATAAACACTGACTCTGTACAGTTACACAGCGAGTGACCCTCACCCTGAATAAACACTGACTCTGTACAGTTACACAGCGAGTGACCCTCACCCTGAATAAACAGTGACTCTGGACAGTTACACAGCGAGTGACCCTCACCCTGAATAAACAGTGACTCTGGACAGTTACACAGCGAGTGACCCTCACCCTGAATAAACAGTGACTCTGGACAGTTACACAGCGAGTGACCCTCACCCTGAATAAACAGTGACTCTGGGCAGTTACACAGCGAGTGACCCTCACCCTGAATAAACAGTGACTCTGGGCAGTTACACAGCGAGTGACCCTCACCCTGAATAAACAGTGACTCTGGGCAGTTACACAGCGAGTGACCCTCACCCTGAATAAACAGTGACTCTGGGCAGTTACACAGCGAGTGACCCTCACCCTGAATAAACAGTGACTCTGTGCAGTTACACAGCGAGTGACCCTCACCCTGAATAAACAGTGACTCTGCGCAGTTACACAGCGAGTGACCCTCACCCTGAATAAACAGTGACTCTGCGCAGTTACACAGCGAGTGACCCTCACCCTGAATAAACAGTGACTCTGCGCAGTTACACAGCGAGTGACCCTCACCCTGAATAAACAGTGACTCTGCGCAGTTACACAGCGAGTGACCCTCACCCTGAATAAACAGTGACTCTGCGCAGTTACACAGCGAGTGACCCTCACCCTGAATAAACAGTGACTCTGCGCAGTTACACAGCGAGTGACCCTCACCCTGAATAAACAGTGACTCTGCGCAGTTACACAGCGAGTGACCCTCACCCTGAATAAACAGTGACTCTGCGCAGTTACACAGCGAGTGACCCTCACCCTGAATAAACAGTGACTCTGCGCAGTTACACAGCGAGTGACCCTCACCCTGAATAAACAGTGACTCTGCGCAGTTACACAGCGAGTGACCCTCACCCTGAATAAACAGTGACTCTGCGCAGTTACACAGCGAGTGACCCTCACCCTGAATAAACAGTGACTCTGCGCAGTTACACAGCGAGTGACCCTCACCCTGAATAAACAGTGACTCTGCGCAGTTACACAGCGAGTGACCCTCACCCTGAATAAACAGTGACTCTGCGCAGTTACACAGCGAGTGACCCTCACCCTGAATAAACAGTGACTCTGCGCAGTTACACAGCGAGTGACCCTCACCCTGAATAAACAGTGACTCTGCGCAGTTACACAGCGAGTGACCCTCACCCTGAATAAACAGTGACTCTGCGCAGTTACACAGCGAGTGACCCTCACCCTGAATAAACAGTGACTCTGCGCAGTTACACAGCGAGTGACCCTCACCCTGAATAAACAGTGACTCTGCGCAGTTACACAGCGAGTGACCCTCACCCTGAATAAACAGTGACTCTGCGCAGTTACACAGCGAGTGACCCTCACCCTGAATAAACAGTGACTCTGCGCAGTTACACAGCGAGTGACCCTCACCCTGAATAAACAGTGACTCTGCGCAGTTACACAGCGAGTGACCCTCACCCTGAATAAACAGTGACTCTGCGCAGTTACACAGCGAGTGACCCTCACCCTGAATAAACAGTGACTCTGCGCAGTTACACAGCGAGTGACCCTCACCCTGAATAAACAGTGACTCTGCGCAGTTACACAGCGAGTGACCCTCACCCTGAATAAACAGTGACTCTGCGCAGTTACACAGCGAGTGACCCTCACCCTGAATAAACAGTGACTCTGCGCAGTTACACAGCGAGTGACCCTCACCCTGAATAAACAGTGACTCTGCGCAGTTACACAGCGAGTGACCCTCACCCTGAATAAACAGTGACTCTGCGCAGTTACACAGCGAGTGACCCTCACCCTGAATAAACAGTGACTCTGCGCAGTTACACAGCGAGTGACCCTCACCCTGAATAAACAGTGACTCTGCGCAGTTACACAGCGAGTGACCCTCACCCTGAATAAACAGTGACTCTGCGCAGTTACACAGCGAGTGACCCTCACCCTGAATAAACAGTGACTCTGCGCAGTTACACAGCGAGTGACCCTCACCCTGAATAAACAGTGACTCTGCGCAGTTACACAGCGAGTGACCCTCACCCTGAATAAACAGTGACTCTGCGCAGTTACACAGCGAGTGACCCTCACCCTGAATAAACAGTGACTCTGCGCAGTTACACAGCGAGTGACCCTCACCCTGAATAAACAGTGACTCTGCGCAGTTACACAGCGAGTGACCCTCACCCTGAATAAACAGTGACTCTGCGCAGTTACACAGCGAGTGACCCTCACCCTGAATAAACAGTGACTCTGCGCAGTTACACAGCGAGTGACCCTCACCCTGAATAAACAGTGACTCTGCGCAGTTACACAGCGAGTGACCCTCACCCTGAATAAACAGTGACTCTGCGCAGTTACACAGCGAGTGACCCTCACCCTGAATAAACAGTGACTCTGCGCAGTTACACAGCGAGTGACCCTCACCCTGAATAAACAGTGACTCTGCGCAGTTACACAGCGAGTGACCCTCACCCTGAATAAACAGTGACTCTGCGCAGTTACACAGCGAGTGACCCTCACCCTGAATAAACAGTGACTCTGCGCAGTTACACAGCGAGTGACCCTCACCCTGAATAAACAGTGACTCTGCGCAGTTACACAGCGAGTGACCCTCACCCTGAATAAACAGTGACTCTGCGCAGTTACACAGCGAGTGACCCTCACCCTGAATAAACAGTGACTCTGCGCAGTTACACAGCGAGTGACCCTCACCCTGAATAAACAGTGACTCTGCGCAGTTACACAGCGAGTGACCCTCACCCTGAATAAACAGTGACTCTGCGCAGTTACACAGCGAGTGACCCTCACCCTGAATAAACAGTGACTCTGCGCAGTTACACAGCGAGTGACCCTCACCCTGAATAAACAGTGACTCTGCGCAGTTACACAGCGAGTGACCCTCACCCTGAATAAACAGTGACTCTGCGCAGTTACACAGCGAGTGACCCTCACCCTGAATAAACAGTGACTCTGCGCAGTTACACAGCGAGTGACCCTCACCCTGAATAAACAGTGACTCTGCGCAGTTACACAGCGAGTGACCCTCACCCTGAATAAACAGTGACTCTGCGCAGTTACACAGCGAGTGACCCTCACCCTGAATAAACAGTGACTCTGCGCAGTTACACAGCGAGTGACCCTCACCCTGAATAAACAGCGACTCTGCGCAGTTACACAGCGAGTGACCCTCACCCTGAATAAACAGCGACTCTGCGCAGTTACACAGCGAGTGACCCTCACCCTGAATAAACAGCGACTCTGCGCAGTTACACAGCGAGTGACCCTCACCCTGAATAAACAGTGACTCTGCGCAGTTACACAGCGAGTGATCCTCACCCTGAATAAACATTGACTCTGCGCAGTTACACAGTGAGTGACCCTCACCCTGAATAAACAGTGACTCTGTACAGTTACACAGCGAGTGACCCTCACCCTGAATAAACAGTGACTCTGTACAGTTACACAGTGAGTGACACTTACCCTGAATAAACAGTGACTCTGTACAGTTACACAGCGAGTGATCCTCACCCTGAATAAACAGTGACTCTGTACAGTTACACAGCGAGTGACCCTCACTCTGAATAAACAGTGACTCTGTACAGTTACACAGCGAGTGACACTTACCCTGAATAAACAGTGACTCTGTACAGTTACACAGTGAGTGATCCTCACCCTGAATAAACAGTGACTCTGTGCAGTTACACAGTGAGTGATCCTCACCCTGAATAAACATTGACACTGTGCAGTTACACAGTGAGTGACCCTAACCCTGAATAAACATTGACTCTGTGCAGTTACACAGTGAGTGACCCTAACCCTGAATAAACATTGACACTGTGCAGTTACACAGTGAGTGACCCTAACCCTGAATAAACAGTGACTCTGTACAGTTACACAGAGAGTGACCCTCACCCTGAATAAACAGTGACTCTGTACAGTTACACAGCGAGTGACCCTCACCCTGAATAAACAGTGACTCTGTACAGTTACACAGCGAGTGATCCTCACCCTGAATGAACATTGACACTGTACAGTTACACAGCGAGTGACCCTCACCCTGAATAAACAGTGACTCTGTACAGTTACACAGTGAGTGACACTTACCCTGAATAAACAGTGACTCTGTACAGTTACACAGCGAGTGATCCTCACCCTGAATAAACAGTGACTCTGTACAGTTACACAGCGAGTGACCCTCACTCTGAATAAACAGTGACTCTGTACAGTTACACAGCGAGTGACACTTACCCTGAATAAACAGTGACTCTGTACAGTTACACAGTGAGTGATCCTCACCCTGAATAAACAGTGACTCTGTGCAGTTACACAGTGAGTGATCCTCACCCTGAATAAACATTGACACTGTGCAGTTACACAGTGAGTGACCCTAACCCTGAATAAACATTGACTCTGTGCAGTTACACAGTGAGTGACCCTAACCCTGAATAAACATTGACACTGTGCAGTTACACAGTGAGTGACCCTAACCCTGAATAAACAGTGACTCTGTACAGTTACACAGAGAGTGACCCTCACCCTGAATAAACAGTGACTCTGTACAGTTACACAGCGAGTGACCCTCACCCTGAATAAACAGTGACTCTGTACAGTTACACAGCGAGTGATCCTCACCCTGAATGAACATTGACACTGTACAGTTACACAGCGAGTGACCCTCACTCTGAATAAACAGTGACTCTGTACAGTTACACAGCGAGTGATCCTCACCCTGAATAAACAGTGACTCTACAGTTCCACAGTGAGTGACCCTCACCCTGAATAAACAGTGACTCTGTACAGTTACACAGCGAGTGATCCTCACCCTGAATGAACATTGACACTGTACAGTTACACAGCGAGTGACCCTCACCCTGAATAAACAGTGACTCTGTGCAGTTACACAGCGAGTGACCCTCACCCTGAATAAACAGTGACTCTGCGCAGTTACACAGCGAGTGACCCTCACCCTGAATAAACAGTGACTCTGCGCAGTTACACAGCGAGTGACCCTCACCCTGAATAAACAGTGACTCTGCGCAGTTACACAGCGAGTGACCCTCACCCTGAATAAACAGTGACTCTGCGCAGTTACACAGCGAGTGACCCTCACCCTGAATAAACAGTGACTCTGCGCAGTTACACAGCGAGTGACCCTCACCCTGAATAAACAGTGACTCTGCGCAGTTACACAGCGAGTGACCCTCACCCTGAATAAACAGTGACTCTGCGCAGTTACACAGCGAGTGACCCTCACCCTGAATAAACAGTGACTCTGCGCAGTTACACAGCGAGTGACCCTCACCCTGAATAAACAGTGACTCTGCGCAGTTACACAGCGAGTGACCCTCACCCTGAATAAACAGTGACTCTGCGCAGTTACACAGCGAGTGACCCTCACCCTGAATAAACAGTGACTCTGCGCAGTTACACAGCGAGTGACCCTCACCCTGAATAAACAGTGACTCTGCGCAGTTACACAGCGAGTGACCCTCACCCTGAATAAACAGTGACTCTGCGCAGTTACACAGCGAGTGACCCTCACCCTGAATAAACAGTGACTCTGCGCAGTTACACAGCGAGTGACCCTCACCCTGAATAAACAGTGACTCTGCGCAGTTACACAGCGAGTGACCCTCACCCTGAATAAACAGTGACTCTGCGCAGTTACACAGCGAGTGACCCTCACCCTGAATAAACAGTGACTCTGCGCAGTTACACAGCGAGTGACCCTCACCCTGAATAAACAGTGACTCTGCGCAGTTACACAGCGAGTGACCCTCACCCTGAATAAACAGTGACTCTGCGCAGTTACACAGCGAGTGACCCTCACCCTGAATAAACAGTGACTCTGCGCAGTTACACAGCGAGTGACCCTCACCCTGAATAAACAGTGACTCTGCGCAGTTACACAGCGAGTGACCCTCACCCTGAATAAACAGTGACTCTGCGCAGTTACACAGCGAGTGACCCTCACCCTGAATAAACAGTGACTCTGCGCAGTTACACAGCGAGTGACCCTCACCCTGAATAAACAGTGACTCTGCGCAGTTACACAGCGAGTGACCCTCACCCTGAATAAACAGTGACTCTGCGCAGTTACACAGCGAGTGACCCTCACCCTGAATAAACAGTGACTCTGCGCAGTTACACAGCGAGTGACCCTCACCCTGAATAAACAGTGACTCTGCGCAGTTACACAGCGAGTGACCCTCACCCTGAATAAACAGTGACTCTGCGCAGTTACACAGCGAGTGACCCTCACCCTGAATAAACAGTGACTCTGCGCAGTTACACAGCGAGTGACCCTCACCCTGAATAAACAGTGACTCTGCGCAGTTACACAGCGAGTGACCCTCACCCTGAATAAACAGTGACTCTGCGCAGTTACACATTGAGTGACCCTCACCCTGAATAAACAGTGACTCTGTGCAGTTACACAGTGAGTGATCCTCACCCTGAATAAACATTGACTCTGTGCAGTTACACAGCGAGTGACCCTCACCCTGAATAAACAGTGACTCTGTACAGTTACACAGCGAGTGATCCTCACCCTGAATAAACAGTGACTCTGTACAGTTACACAGTGAGTGACACTTACCCTGAATAAACAGTGACTCTGTACAGTTACACAGCGAGTGATCCTCACCCTGAATAAACAGTGACTCTGTACAGTTACACAGCGAGTGACCCTCACTCTGAATAAACAGTGACTCTGTACAGTTACACAGCGAGTGACACTTACCCTGAATAAACAGTGACTCTGTACAGTTACACAGTGAGTGATCCTCACCCTGAATAAACAGTGACTCTGTGCAGTTACACAGTGAGTGATCCTCACCCTGAATAAACATTGACACTGTGCAGTTACACAGTGAGTGACCCTAACCCTGAATAAACATTGACTCTGTGCAGTTACACAGTGAGTGACCCTAACCCTGAATAAACATTGACACTGTGCAGTTACACAGTGAGTGACCCTAACCCTGAATAAACAGTGACTCTGTACAGTTACACAGAGAGTGACCCTCACCCTGAATAAACAGTGACTCTGTACAGTTACACAGCGAGTGACCCTCACCCTGAATAAACAGTGACTCTGTACAGTTACACAGCGAGTGATCCTCACCCTGAATGAACATTGACACTGTACAGTTACACAGCGAGTGACCCTCACTCTGAATAAACAGTGACTCTGTACAGTTACACAGCGAGTGATCCTCACCCTGAATAAACAGTGACTCTACAGTTCCACAGTGAGTGACCCTCACCCTGAATAAACAGTGACTCTGTACAGTTACACAGCGAGTGATCCTCACCCTGAATGAACATTGACACTGTACAGTTACACAGCGAGTGACCCTCACCCTGAATAAACAGTGACTCTGTACAGTTACACAGCGAGTGATCCTCACCCTGAATAAACAGTGACTCTGTACAGTTACACAGCGAGTGATCCTCACCCTGAATAAACAGTGACTCTGTACAGTTACACAGCGAGTGACCCTCACCCTGAATAAACATTGACTCTGTACAGTTACACAGTGAGTGACCCTCACCCTGAATAAACAGTGACTCTGTACAGTTACACAGTGAGTGACACTCACCCTGAATAAACAGTGACTCTGTACAGTTACACAGTGAGTGACCCTCACCCTGAATAAACAGTGACTCTGTACAGTTACACAGCGAGTGACCCTCACCCTGAATAAACAGTGACTCTGTACAGTTACACAGCGAGTGACCCTCACCCTGAATAAACAGTGACTCTGTACAGTTACACAGCGAGTGACCCTCACCCTGAATAAACAGTGACTCTGTACAGTTACACAGCGAGTGACCCTCACCCTGAATAAACAGTGACTCTGTACAGTTACACAAAGAGTGATCCTCACCCTGAATAAACAGTGACTCTGTACTGTTACACAGCGAGTGATCCTCACCCTGAATAAACAGTGACTCTGTACGGTTACACAGCGAGTGATCCTCACCCTGAATAAACAGTGACTCTGTACGGTTACACAGCGAGTGACCCTCACCCTGAATAAACAGTGACTCTGGACAGTTACACAGCGAGTGACCCTCACCCTGAATAAACAGTGACTCTGGACAGTTACACAGCGAGTGACCCTCACCCTGAATAAACAGTGACTCTGGACAGTTACACAGCGAGTGACCCTCACCCTGAATAAACAGTGACTCTGGACAGTTACACAGCGAGTGACCCTCACCCTGAATAAACAGTGACTCTGTACAGTTACACAGCGAGTGATCCTCACCCTGAATAAACAGTGACTCTGTACAGTTACACAGCGAGTGACCCTCACCCTGAATAAACAGTGACTCTGTACAGTTACACAGCGAGTGACCCTCACCCTGAATAAACAGTGACTCTGTACTGTTACACAGTGAGTGATCCTCACCCTGAATAAACAGTGACTCTGTACAGTTACACAAAGAGTGATCCTCACCCTGAATAAACAGTGACTCTGTACTGTTACACAGTGAGTGATCCTCACCCTGAATAAACAGTGACTCTGTACAGTTACACAGCGAGTGATCCTCACCCTGAATAAACAGTGACTCTGTACAGTTACACAGCGAGTGACCCTCACCCTGAATAAACAGTGACTCTGGACAGTTACACAGTGAGTGACCCTCACCCTGAATAAACAGTGACTCTGTACAGTTACACAGCGAGTGACCCTCACCCTGAATAAACAGTGACTCTGTACAGTTACACAGCGAGTGATCCTTACCCTGAATAAACGGTGACTCTGTACAGTGACACAGTGAGTGACCCTCACCCTGAATAAACAGTGACTCTGTACAGTTACACAGTGCGTGACCCTCACCCTGAATAAACAGCGACTCTGTACAGTTACACAGTTAGTTACCCCTACCTGCTAAATAATCAGCGACTCTGTACAGTTACACTGTGATTGATCCTCACCCTGAATAAACAGTGACTCTGTGCAGTTACACAGTGAGTGACCCTCACCCTGAATAAACAGCGACTCTGTACAGTTACACGGTGAGTGATCCTCACCCTGAATAAACAGCGACTCTGTGCAGTCACACGGTGAGTGACCCTCACCCTGAATAAACAGCGACTCTGGACAGTCACACGGTGAGTGACCCTCACCCTGAATAAACATTGACTCTGTACAGTCGCACAGTGAGTGACCCTCACCCTGAATAAACAGTGACTCTGTACAGTCACACAGTGAGTGACCCTCACCCTGAATAAACAGTGGCTCTGTACAGTTGCACAGTGAGTGATCCTCACCCTGAATAAACAGCGACTCTGGACAGTCACACCGTGAGTGATCCTCACCCTGAATAAACAGTGACTCTGTACAGTTACACAAAGAGTGACCCTCACCCTGAATAAACAGTGACTCTGTGCAGTTACACGGTGAGTGACTCTCACCCTGAATAAACAGCGACTCTGTACAGTTACACGGTGAGTGACCCTCACCCTGAATAAACAGCGACTCTGTACAGTTACACAGTGAGTGACCTTCACCCTGAATAAACAGCGACTCTGTACAGTTACACAGTGAGTGACCCTCACCCTGAATAAACAGCGACTCTGTACAGTTACACAGTGAGTGACCCTCACCCTGAATAAACAGCTACTCTGTACAGTTACACAGTGAGTGACCCTCACCCTGAATAAACAGCGACTCTGTACAGTTACACAGTGAGTGACCCTCACCCTGAATAAACAGTGACTCTGTACAGTTACACAGTGAGTTACCCTCACCCTGAATAAACTGTGACTCTGTACAGTTACACAGTGAGTGACCCTCACCCTGAATAAACAGTGACTCTGTACAGTTACACAGTGAGTGACCCTCACCCTGAATAAACAGTGACTCTGTACAGTTACACAGTGAGTTACCCTCACCCTGAATAAACAGTGACTCTGTACAGTTACACAGCGAGTGACCCTCACCCTGAATAAACAGTGACTCTGTACAGTTACACAGTGAGTGACCCTCACCCTGAATAAACAGTGACTCTGTACAGTTACACAGCGAGTGACCCTCACCCTGAATAAACAGTGACTCAGTACAGTTACACAGTGAGTGACCCTCACCCTGAATAAACAGTGACTCTGTAGTTACACAGTGAGTGATCCTCACCCTGAATAAACAGTAACTCTGTACAGTTACACAGTGAGTGACCCTCACCCTGAATAAACAGTGACTCTGTACAGTTGCACAGCGAGTGACCCTCACCCTGAATAAACAGTGACTCAGTACAGTTACACAGTGAGTTACCCTCACCCTGAATAAACAGTGACTCAGTACAGTTACACAGTGAGTGACCCTCACCCTGAATAAACAGTGACTCTGTACAGTTACACAGCGAGTGACCCTCACCCTGAATAAACAGTGACTCAGTACAGTTACACAGTGAGTTACCCCTACCTGCTAAATAATCAGCCACTCTCTACAATTACTCAGTCTCGGCTCCTTCGCCCAGATTGCGTGCAGTCAGGATTAGGGTAAGCAGTGATGCCACCCACTGCTGAATAGCCTGCTGCCGCTCCTTTCCTGGGCCCGGAGATGAAGGAGGACTGTTGATGTGCCGGAGTCTGGCGCCGTTGGATGTGCACGTGTCAGAACTACACGAGAGTGTGGTGGGCCGTTGTGGGCTGGTGTGAGTTAACGGGAGACTGGCTCTGGATCGAATTTGTCTGAAGGGAGATAGGTTTATTCCCGAGTCCGCTGTCCGTTGTGCGGGATTTTGGAGGATGTGGGAGAGATGCTTTGCGTTGTGCCACGACTGACAGTGCAGGATTAATGTATGATCTTTCTCACACTCTGGGTATATGTGAAACATGCAGACTTCCAGGAATGTCTGGTCAGTCTGAGTTCTCTGACACAATCACAGGATGTGGCCCCTGAATCATCCACACTCCAGCCTCATGTGCTACGATGGAAGATTTCTCTTTGTGTGCACATTGCATATTTGTCAGTCCATGTGTGTGTATCTGTCTATATCTGTAAGTGTCTGTGGCTTTATTTATATTCATTTCACGGGATGTGGGCCAGGCCAGGCCAGGCCAGCATTTATTCCCCGTCCCCTAATTGCCCTTGAGAAGGTGGTGGTGAGCTGCCTTCTTGAACCGCTGCAGTCCATGTGGGGTAGGTACACCCACAGTGCTGTTAGGGAGGGAGTTCCAGGATTTTGACCCAGCAACAGTGAAGGAACGGCCAATATAGTTCCAAGTCAGGATGGTGTGTGACTTGGAGGGGAACTTGCAGGTGGTGGTGTTCCCATGTGTCTGCTGCCCTTGTCCTTCTAGTTGGTAGAGGTCGCGGGTTTGGAAGGTGCTGTTGAAGGTGCCTTGGTGCGTTGCTGCAGTGCATCTTGTAGATGGTACACACTGCTGTCACTGTGCGTCGGTGGTGGAGGGAGTGAATGTTTGTAGATGGGGTGCTAATCAAGCAGGCTGCTTTGTCCTGGATGGTGTCGAGCTTCTTGAGTGTTGTTGGAGCTGCACCCATCCAGGCAAGTGGAGAGTATTCCATCACACTCCTGATTTGTGCCTTGTAGATGGTGGACAGGCTTTGGGGAGTCAGGAGGTGAGTTACTCGCCACAGGATTCCTAGCCTCTGACCTGCTCTTGTAGCCACGGTATTTATATGGCTACTCCAGTTCGGTTTCTGGTCAATGGTAACCCCCAGGATGTTGATAGTGGGGGATTCAGCGATGGTAATGCCATTGAACATCAAGGGGAGATGGTTAGATTCTCTCCTGTTGGAGATGGTCTTTGCCTGGCACTTGTGTGACGCGAATCTTACTTGCCACTTATCAGCCCAAGCCTGGATATTGTCCAGGTCTTGCTGCATTTCTACACGGACTGCTTCAGTATCTGAGGAGTCGCGAATGGTGCTGAACATTGTGCAATCATCAGTGAACATCCCCACTTCTGACCTCATGATTGAAGGAAGGTCATTGATGAAGCAGCTGAAGATGGTTGGGCCGAGGACACTACCCTGAGGAACTCCTGCAGTGATGTCCTGGAGCTCAGATGATTGACCTCCAACAACCACAACCATCTTCCTTTGTGCTCGGTATGACTCCAACCAGTGGAGGGTTTTCTCCCCTGATTCCCATTGACCTCAGTTTTGCTAGGGCTCCTTGATGTCATACTCGGTCAAATGCAGGCTTGATGTCAAGGACAGTCACTCTCACCTCACCTCTGGAGTTCAGCTCTTTTGTCCCTATTTGAACCAAGGCTGTAATGAGGTCAGGAGCTGAGTGGCCCTGGTGGAACCCAAACTGAGCTCTGTTTCTATAGCTGCATATGTGTATATATCCGTGGGTGTGTGGGTCTGTATGAGGGGTTATGTCTCTGTGTCACCTCTAAAGAGGTGCAGAATGCTCCATTGTTGCACCTCAGTTTTTAACCCCGGCATGTGGAGACGTTGGGTCAGATTACCGTGATTCACCCCCTCTCCCTGAACTCGTCAAACCCCCTCCCCATGGTCAAATAGAGGAATGGCCTCTATCTGTAAACTCCTCCGACCCGACAACCCTCGGATTCCGACCTCACGCCCATCCCCCCGATTCCCATCGCTCCACCATTGGCGGCCGTGCCTTCAGCCGACTGGGGGGGCTCTAAGCTCTGGAATTCCCTCCCTAAACCTCTCCGTCTCTCTCTCTCTCTCTCTCCTTTAAGCCGCTCCTTAAAACCGACCTCTTTGACCGAGCTTTCGGTCGCCCGTCCCCTAATATCGCCTCATGTGGCTCGGGGTCAAATTTTGTTTGGTAACGCTCCTGTGAAGCACCTCGGGATGTTTTAATTTGTTAACGTCGCTATATAAATGCAAGTATTTGGTGGGTGAGCAGGGCATTATTGTCACACATACTCCGATCATCTTTTACCTTTCAATTTGTGGGATGTGGGCGTCACTGGCCAGGCCAGCATTTGTCGCCCATCCCCAATTGCCCTTGAGAAGGTGGTGGTGAGCTGCCTTCTTGAACCGCTGCAGTCCATGTGGGGTAGGTACACCCACAGTGCTGTTAGGGAGGGAGTTCCAGGATTCTGACCCAGCGACAGTGAAGGAACGGCCGATATAGTTCCAAGTCAGGATGGTGTGTGACTTGGAGGGGAACTTGCAGGTGGTGGTGTTCCCATGTGTCTGCTGCCCTTGTCCTTCTAGTTGGTAGAGGTCTCTGTTTCTCCCTCTCTATTGTGTTACAGTGTGTTACAGTGATGGGTGTGGGATATATCCAAGTGTTATAGTGAGGGGTGTGGGATATATCAGAGTGTTACAGTGAGGGGTGGGGGATATATCAGAGTGTTACTGTGAGGGGTGTGGGGATATATCAGAGTGTTACAGTGAGGGGTGTGGGATATATCAGAGTGTTACAGTGATGGGTGTGGGATATATCCAAGTGTTACAGTGAGGGGTGTGGGATATATCAGAGTGTTACAGTGAGGGGTGGGGGATATATCAGAGTGTTACAGTGAGGGGTGGGGGATATATCAGAGTGTTACTGTGAGGGGTGTGGGGATATATCAGAGTGTTACAGTGAGGGGTGTGGGATATATCAGAGTGTTACAGTGATGGGTGTGGGATATATCCAAGTGTTACAGTGAGGGGTGTGGGATATATCAGAGTGTTACAGTGAGGGGTGTGGGATATATCAGAGTGTTACAGTGAGGGGTGTGGGATATATCAGAGTGTTACAGTGAGGGGTGTGGGATATATCAGAGTGTTACAGTGAGGGGTGTGGGATATATCAGAGTGTTACAGTGAGGGGTGTGGGATATATCAGAGTGTTACTGTGAGGGGTGTGGGATATATCAGAGTGTTACAGTGAGGGGTGTGGGATATATCAGAGTGTTACAGTGAGGGGTGTGGGATATATCAGAGTGTTACTGTGAGGGGTGTGGGATATATCAGAGTGTTACAGTGAGGGGTGTGGGATATATCAGAGTGTTACAGTGAGGGGTGTGGGATATATCAGAGTGTTACAGTGAGGGGTGTGGGATATATCAGAGTGTTACTGTGAGGGGTGTGGGATATATCAGAGTGTTACAGTGAGGGGTGTGGGATATATCAGAGTGTTACAGTGAGGGGTGTGGGATATATCAGAGTGTTACAGTGAGGGGTGTGGGATATATCAGAGTGTTACAGTGAGGGGTGTGGGATATATCAGAGTGTTACTGTGAGGGGTGTGGGATATATCAGAGTGTTACAGTGAGGGGTGTGGGATATATCAGAGTGTTACAGTGAGGGGTGTGGGATATATCAGAGTGTTACAGTGAGGGGTGTGGGATATATCAGAGTGTTACAGTGAGGGGTGTGGGATATATCACAGTGTTACAGTGAGAGGTGTGGAATATATCAGTGTGTTACAGTGAGGGGTGTGAGATATAACAGAGTGTTACAGTGAGGGGTGTGGGATATATCAGTGTGTTACAGTGATGGGTGTGGGATATATCCAAGTGTTATAGTGAGGGGTGTGGGATATATCAGAGTGTTACAGTGAGGGGTGTGGGATATATCAGAGTGTTACAGTGAGGGGTGTGGGATATATCAGAGTGTTACAGTGAGGGGTGTGGGATATATCAGAGTGTTACAGTGAGGGGTGTGGGATATATCACAGTGTTACAGTGAGAGGTGTGGAATATATCAGAGTGTTACAGTGAGGGGTGTGGGATATATCAGAGTGTTACAGTGAGGGGTGTGGGATATATCAGAGTGTTACAGTGAGGGGTGTGGGATATATCAGTGTGTTACAGTGAGGGGTGTGAGATATAACAGAGTGTTACAGTGAGGGGTGTGGGATATATCAGTGTGTTACAGTGATGGGTGTGGGATATATCCAAGTGTTATAGTGAGGGGTGTGGGATATATCAGTGTGTTACAGTGAGGGGTGTGAGATATAACAGAGTGTTACAGTGAGGGGTGTGGGATATATCAGTGTGTTACAGTGATGGGTGTGGGATATATCCAAGTGTTATAGTGAGGGGTGTGGGATATATCAGAGTGTTACAGTGAGGGGTGTGGGATATATCAGAGTGTTACAGTGAGGGGTGTGGGATATATCAGAGTGTTACAGTGAGGGGTGTGGGATATATCAGAGTGTTACAGTGAGGGGTGTGGGATATATCACAGTGTTACAGTGAGAGGTGTGGAATATATCAGAGTGTTACAGTGAGGGGTGTGGGATATATCAGAGTGTTACAGTGAGGGGTGTGGGATATATCAGAGTGTTACAGTGAGGGGTGTGGGATATATCAGAGTGTTACAGTGAGGGGTGTGGGATATATCAGAGTGTTATAGTGAGGCGTGTGGGATATATCAGAGTGTTACAGTGAGGGGTGTGGGATATATCAGAGTGTTACAGTGAGGGGTGGGGGATATATCAGAGTGTTACTGTGAGGGGTGTGGGGATATATCAGAGTGTTACAGTGAGGGGTGTGGGATATATCAGAGTGTTACAGTGATGGGTGTGGGATATATCCAAGTGTTATAGTGAGGGGTGTGGGATATATCAGAGTGTTACAGTGAGGGGTGTGGGATATATCAGAGTGTTACAGTGAGGGGTGTGGGATATATCAGAGTGTTACAGTGAGGGGTGTGGGATATATCAGAGTGTTACAGTGAGGGGTGTGGGATATATCACAGTGTTACAGTGAGAGGTGTGGAATATATCAGTGTGTTACAGTGAGGGGTGTGAGATATAACAGAGTGTTACAGTGAGGGGTGTGGGATATATCAGTGTGTTACAGTGATGGGTGTGGGATATATCCAAGTGTTATAGTGAGGGGTGTGGGATATATCAGAGTGTTACAGTGAGGGGTGTGGGATATATCAGAGTGTTACAGTGAGGGGTGTGGGATATATCAGAGTGTTACAGTGAGGGGTGTGGGATATATCAGAGTGTTACAGTGAGGGGTGTGGGATATATCACAGTGTTACAGTGAGAGGTGTGGAATATATCAGAGTGTTACAGTGAGGGGTGTGGGATATATCAGAGTGTTACAGTGAGGGGTGTGGGATATATCAGAGTGTTACAGTGAGGGGTGTGGGATATATCAGAGTGTTACAGTGAGGGGTGTGGGATATATCCAAGTGTTACAGTGAGGGATGTGGGATATATCAGAGTGTTACAGTGAGGGGTGTGGGGATATATCAGAGTGTTACTGTGAGGGGTGTGGGATATATCAGAGTGTTACAGTGAGGGGTGTGGGATATATCCAAGTGTTACAGTGAGGGGTGTGGGGATATATCAGAGTGTTACTGTGAGGGGTGTGGGATATATCAGAGTGTTACAGTGAGGGATGTGGGATATATCCAAGTGTTACAGTGAGGGGTGTGGGATATATCAGAGTGTTACATTGAGGGGTGTGGGATATATCAGAGTGTTACAGTGAGGGGTGTGGGATATATCAGAGTGTTACTGTGAGGGGTGTGGGATATATCAGAGTGTTACAGTGAGGGGTGTGGGATATATCAGAGTGTTACAGTGAGGGGTGTGGGATATATCAGAGTGTTACAGTGAGGGGTGTGGGATATATCAGAGTGTTACTGTGAGGGGTGTGGGATATATCAGAGTGTTACAGTGAGGGGTGTGGGATATATCAGAGGGTTACAGTGAGGTGTGTGGGATATATCAGAGTGTTACAGTGAGGGGTGTGGGATATATCAGAGTGTTACAGTGAGGGGTGTGGGATATATCAGAGTGTTACAGTGAGGGGTGTGGGATATATCAGAGGGTTACAGAGAGGGGTGTGGGATATATCAGAGTGTTACAGTAAGGGATGTGGGATATATCAGAGTGTTACAGTGAGGGGTGTGGGATATATCAGAGTGTTACAGTGAGGGGTGTGGGATATATCAGAGGGTTACAGAGAGGGGTGTGGGATATATCAGAGTGTTACAGTGAGGGATGTGGGATATATCAGAGTGTTTTAGTTTAGTTTAGTTTAGTTTAGAGATACAGCACTGAAACAGGCCCTTCGGCCCACCGAGTCTGTGCCGACCATCAACCACCCATTTATACTAATCTTACACTAATCCCATATTCCTACCACATCCCCACCTGTCCCTATATTTCCCTACCACCTACCTATACTAGGGGCAATTTATAATGTCCAATTAACCTATCAACCTGCAAGTCTTTGGCATGTGGGAGGAAACCGGAGCACCCGGAGGAAACCCACGCAAACACAGGGAGAACTTGCAAACTCCACACAGGCAGTACCCAGAATTGAACCCGGGTCGCTGGAGCTGTGAGGCTGCGGTGCTAACCACTGCGCCACTGTGCCGCCCTCAGAGTGTTACATTGAGGTGTGTGGGATATATCAGAGTGTTACAGTGAGGGGTGTGGGATATATCAGAGGGTTACAGTGAGGGGTGTGGGATATATCAGAGTGTTACAGTGAGGGATGTGGGATATATCAGAGTGTTACATTGAGGTGTGTGGGATATATCAGAGTGTTACAGTGAGGGGTGTGGGATATATCAGAGCATGTTAGCTGACTGTTGGAGTCCCCTTTCCAAGTGTCTTTTCACACCCCTACCCCCTCCCTGTCCGACTGTGCCAGGGAAGGGTTTTCCCCAGAGTGAATGGAAGTTTCAGCTAGTCATCTGGGGCTTCCAGCGCGTCAGCCACTGAGTGAGTGTGGTTCAGGCCAATGTAGTCTATATTAATCAGGGTATGTGGGAGGGGGATTAACTGAACGTAGAATGGTAACAACCCTGAGAGGCTGCCGTGCCAGTGTCTCTGCGACCGTGGTCTCTGTAAGACCCAATCTAAGCCCTCTGTGACCTTATTTGCCCTTCGAGAATTGTTGACATACACTGGTGCCATCCTAACTCAAGAGTCCCGTTCACTCTTCAATCCCCCGCTGTGCTCGCTGACCGACACTGGCTCCCGGTTTGGCAACGCCTCGATTTTAAAATTCCCTTCCTTGTTTTCAGTCCCCTCCATGGCCCCTCATCCCGCTCCCTATCTCTGTCACCTCCTCCAGCCCCCTACAACCCTCCGAGATCTCTGCCCTCCTCCAATTCCGGCCTCTCGCCCATCCCTCCCGATTCCCATCACTCCACCATTGGCGGCCGTGCCTTCAGCTGCCTGGGAGCTCTGGAATTCCCTCCCTAAACCTCTCCGCCTCTCTCTCTCTCCTCCTTTAAGACGCTCCTTAAAACTAACATCTTTGACTGAGCTTTTGGTCGCCCATCCCTTAATATCTCCTTACGTTACTCGGGGTCACTTTCAAAGGGGAATTGGATAAATACTGGAAGGGGGAGAATTTGCAGGGATATGGGGGTTTGGGGCGGAAATGGGGCGAGCTGCCGAAGGCACGAAGGGGCCAAATGACCCCTTCTTGTGCTTTAATATTCTGGGGTGCCAATCCGTCCGGCTCTCCTGTGGAGGACCGGCCTCGGGGCTGAGGGAACGGTGGGCGAGCAATGTCAGAGCGAGGGTTAATCGGCACCTCTCCCGCTGCTGCACCGATTGAGAGTCAGGGCTCAGGCAAGTGAGAGGGGCCACGGCTGGTCCTCCCGCTCTCTCTCATCCGCCGCCACAGATGCAGCCCCGGGATTCTGAGCGAGGCCCAGCCCTCCGCGGCGAGGAGTGATCCGCAGTCTCCCTCCTCGATCACGTGGTGCTGTCTGTCGGCCCTGTGACCATCATCTGTATATCAACCCGTGTGACGTGGGAAGGTGTACGTGTCTGTTCCGCGTCCCTCTGCCCGACCATTCCAAATGTTTAATCGCCCTTTTGGGTCTTTTCTTCGCGCGAATCTCGAATCCGACTCTTCGGTCGCCTCGAGTTCCTGCCCTTGCTGTCAAATCCTGCCCCATTTTAGCCCGTTACAACCCACTAGGAGGGCTCTTCACCTCCTCTGCTGCTGCACTGCTGTTAGGTTGCTGGCCCCGTTTCCCAACACAGCTCCTTTAAAATTGTCTCAATCCGGGGACGCTCTCTGCCCCACCTCGATGATCTATCCGTGTCCACCTTTAAAGTGTGATGGCAGGTCGACATACAACGGAAGGTGGTTGGAGGTCAATCATCTCAGTCCCAGGACATCACTGCAGGAGTTCCTCAGGGTAGTGTCCGAGGCCCAACCATCTTCAGCTGCTTCTTCAATGACCTTCCCTCCATCATAAGGTCAGAAGTGGGGATGTTCGCTGATGATTGCACAATGTTCAGCACCATTCACAACTCCTCAGATACTGAAGCAGTTTGTGTAGAAATGCAGCAAGACCTGGACAATATCCAGGCTTGGACTGATAAGTGACAAGTAACATTCACGCCACACAAGTGCCAGGCAATGACCATCTCCAACAAGAGAGAATCTAACCATCTCCCCTTGACATTCAACAGCATTACCATCACTGAATCCCCCACTATCAACATCCTAGGGGTTACCATTGACCAGAAACTGAACTGGAGTAGCCACATAAATACCGTGGCTACACGAGCAGGTCAGAATCCTGTGGCGAGTAACTCACCTCCTGACTCCCCAAAGCCTGTCCACCATCTACAAGGCACAAGTCAGGAGTGTGATGGAATACTCTCCACTTGCCTGGATGGGTGCAGCTCCAACAACACTCAAGAAGCTCGACACCATCCAGGACAAAGCAGCCCGCTTGAGTGGCATCCCATCTACAAACATTCACTCCCTCCTCCACCGACACACAGTGGCAGCAGTGTGTACCATCTACAAGATGCACTGCAGCAATGCACCAAGGCTCCTTAGACAGCACCTTCCAAACCCGCGACCTCTACCAACTAGAAGGACAAGGGCAGCAGATGCATGGGAACACCACCACCTGCAAGTTCCCCTCCAAGTCACACACCATCCTGACTTGGAACTATATCGGCCGTTCTTTCACTGTCGCTGGGTCAAAATCCTGGAACTCCCTCCCTAACAGCACTGTGGGTGTACCTAACCCACATGGACTGCAGCGGTTCAAGAAGGCAGCTCACCACCACCTTCTCAAGGGGCAATTAGGGATGGGGCAATAAATAAAAGCTGTTTCTCCAGAGCATTCCGAGGGGGTGCTGAAAGGGTTAATTAACGAGGACAGGTCACACAGACTGGGCTTGGATTCCCCTCGAGTGTAGAAGATTAAGGGGGTGATCTAATCGAGGGGGTTTAAGATGATTAAAGGATTCGATCGGGTCGATAGAGAGAAACTATTTCCTCTGGTGGGGGGGGGAGGGGGAGTTCAGAACAAGGGGGCAGAACCTTAAAATTTGGAGCCAGGCCGTTCAGGGGGTGATGTCAGGAAGCACTTCTTCACACAAAGGGGAGTGGGAAATCTGGAACTCTCTCCCCCCGAAAAGCTGTCGAGGCTGGGGGGAAATTTCCAAAGTGAGATCAATAGATTTTTGTTGGGTTAAGGGGGATTAAGGTGACAGAATCAAGGCGGGCAGTTGGAGTCAAGATACAGATCAACCCTGATGTGATTGAATGGGACAACAGGCTGGAGGGGCCGAATGGCCTGCTCCCGTTTCGAATGTAAAGACTAGTTGTTGTGCTCGCCGAGCTCTGTCCAGACAATGTGACAAGGAGCCAAGCAGACTGTGATCTCTGGGGGAAGTCCTTGGGGAGATTTTGCGGAGGTTTTCTGGCCATCCCATTCTCCCGCAGGCCGATCTTGGATTGTCACGCACTTGCCCACCTTGCTCGCACGGTCTCCCCACACCCGCACGACACCTGTCCCCGACCTTCCCCCCCCCCCCCACCCACAACCCCGTAGTCTACAGCCGCACCTGCGCCCCAACATTTCACCCTTGGTCCACAGTCAGCGTCCCCGACCTTTCAACCCTCAGGCCCTCTTCTCCCATCTCTATCTTCCTCTCGCCCCCCCCCCCCCCCCCACAGCCCCGGTGACTCTCCCTTCGCTTTCGCCCCCATCACCTTCTCCCCACCCCTGCTATTCTCACCACTGTCTGGGTAAAGAGGTTCGACCTGAATTCCCAGTTGGATTTACCAACGACTGTCTTATGTTTACAGCCCCGAGTTTTGAGAAACGAGATTAATTCCAGCTCATTAAATTGAGGAAATCACGAGTTCCTGGTATTTGTGTTAAGTTGTTGTCGCTTTCAATCTGGCGATCCGATCAGAGAATCTTACAGCCCAGAAGGAGTCCATTCGGCCCTTCGTGCCTGTGCTGGCTCTTTGAAAGAACTCTCCAATTAGTCCCACTCCCACTCTCCGCTCTTTCGGCCCCACATCCCTGCACATTTCTCCCCTTCCAGTATTTATCCAATTCCCCTTTTGAAAGTTATTATTGAATCTGCTTCCACCGCCCTTTCAGGCAGCGCGTTCCAGATCCCAACAACTCACTGCATTAAAAAAATATTCTCCTCCTCTCCCCCCCTCGGGTTCTTTTACCAATTATCTTCAATCTGTGTCCCTCTGGTTACCGACCCTCCTGCCACTGGAAACAGTTTCTCCTTATTTACTCCATCGAAACCCTTCCTGATTTCGAACGCCCCGATTAAATCTCCCCCTTAACCTTCTCTGCTCCCAGGAGACCAATCCCACCTTCTCCCAGTCTCTCCAACTAACGGACAAATCTGACCATCTCCCGATTCCTCGGCAACCGGTCGCAGTAGTCGGCGGGGGTCGCCCCCCCGGTTGCCAACTGGCGGTCAGTGCAACCCCTCGGGGTGACTGCCTGCAGGGGCCTCCCCCATCCACGCCCCCCCCCCTCCCCCCGCCAACCGCTGCTGGAAGCTTGGCAGGGGATGGGCTCTATTCAGACAGGGGAGGTTGCAGCCAAGGGTGAGACGCTAGTGTGTGACCGAGCCCCAGCAGCAAGGGCCGAACAGGCCCGGGCTCCATCCACAGCCTGCGTCGAGGTAACAAGTGGCCCTGCACTGTGTGGAGAAACTCATCCAAGGTAGGGCCCGCGGTCTGGGGCTCCTGTTGGATTGACCCCCGCGTTTGACCCCTACCTCCCCCTCAACGCACCCCCTCCCCCCCTCCTTTCCCCCCTTCCACCAGAGAACTGTGCCTCTCTCCGGCATATTCCGAACAGGATAAGAGATTGTTCTGGAAACTTGTTCACCTCCCGGCTCCTCCCCGCATCACCCCCCCTCCCCCCCCACTCCCCAACCATCCTCCGCTCCCCTGCCTTATACTAAGAGGCCTTCTGTTGTTATCGAAACAGGAAGGGTTCGGCTACTTCCTCATTTCAGGGGCCCGGGCCGAGAAGCTCGTATCAAGAGAAAACAGCTGCCCGCGATTTCTCAACACCTCTGCTGCGGAGAGAGAGCTCGTGAGCGGACGTGGGCTTGCGTTAGTCAACCCCACGGTGGCCGGCGTTGCCTGCAGCTACGGGGTGCGCCCTTGCCAGCGTGCGTTGCCGGGGCAACTGCTACCTGGCCCCAGGCCTGAATCAACCCGGTCTTCCGCCGGATGTTGTTTGAAACCAAACGTGTGGGGTATTGGAGTCCGGGTCGCCCCATCAACCCCTGTGCCCCCTCCCCCCCCTCCAACCAACTCCACGATTACAACAACAACAACTTGCATTTATATGGCGACTTTAACGCAGTAAAACATCCCAAGGTGCTTCACAGGAATGTTATCAAACAAATTTGACCCCGAGCCACATAAGGAGATATTAGGGGGGGGGTAGGGTGAGCCAAAAGCTCGTCAAAGAGGCCGGTTGTAAGGAGCGTCTTAAAGGAGGAGAGAGAGAGAGACGGAGAGGCTTAGGGAGGGAGTTCCAGAGCTCCCAGGCAGCTGAAGGCACGATAGGAATCGGGATGGGGGTCGGGGGGGGGGGGGGGGTGGCGGTGGGTGGAATTCGCAAAATAGGGGACAGTTCACGGCAGTTGTTGCCGATGGTTTCACTGAAATTTGGTTTGCCGGGCATCAAAATGAAAGAAAGAAAGAGTTACATTTGTATAGCGCCTTTCCCAGCCTCCAAGACGTCCCAAAATGCTTCACAGCGAAGGAGACACGCTCAAAGTTTACTCGCTGCTCTCAAGTAGGAAGCACGGCTGCCAATTTACGCACAGCAAGCTCCCACAAGCAAGCAATGTGATAATCTGGTTTTTTTAGTGATGTTGGTTGAGGGATAAATATTGGGCCCCAGGACACAGGGGGGAACTTCCCCCCCCCCCACCCCCGCACACCCCGGCTCTTCTTCCAATAGCGGTCATGGGATCGTTTACATCCACCTGAGAGGGCAGACGGGGGCTTCAGTTTAACGTCTCATCTGAAAGACGGCCCTTCTGACATAGAGTCATAGAGTTATAGAACACAGAAACAGGCCCTTCGGCCCATCGTGTCGGTGCCGGCCATCAAGCACCTATCTATTTCTAATCCCATATTCCCGCCCTTGGCCTGTAGCCTTGTATACTATGGCATTTCAAATGCTCATCTAAATACTTCGAAAATGTTGTGAGGGTTCCTGTCTCTACCACCCCTTCAGGCAGTGTGTTCCAGATTCCAACCACCCTCTGGGTGAAAACGTCTTTCCTTAACTCCCCCCTAAACCTCCTGCCTCTCACTCTAATTCTATGCCCCCTGGTTATTGACCCCTCCGCTAAGGGAAAAATTCTCTTCCTATCTAACCTATCAATGCCCCTCATAATTTTGTATACCTCAATCAGGTCCCCCCTCAGCCTTCTCTACTCTAAGGAAAACAAGCCTAGTCTTTTCAGCCTCTCTTCATAGCTGAAATGCTCCAGCCCAGGCAACATCCTGGTGAATCTCCTCTGCACCCTCTCCAGTGCAATCACATCCTTCCTATAGTGTGGTGCCCAGAACTATACACAGTACTCCAGCTGTGGCCTAACTAGCATTTTATACAGCTCCATCATAACCTCCCTGCTCTCGTATTCTATGCCTCGGCTAATAAAGGCAAGTATCCCATCTGCCTTCCTAACCACCTTATCTACCTGTGCTGCTGCCTTCAGTGATCTATGGACAAGTACACCAAGGTCCCTCTGACCCTCTGTACTTCCTAGGGTCCTACCATCCATTGTATATTCCCTTGCCTTGTTAGTCCTCCCAAAATGCATCACCTCACACTTCTCAGGATTAAACTCCATTTGCCACAGCTCCGCCCATCTTACCAGCCCATCTATATCATCCTGTAATCTAAGGCTTTCCTCCTCACTATTTACAACACCACCAATTTCCGTGTCATCTGCGAACTTACTGATCACACCTCCTATATTCACGTCTAAATCATTAATGTACACTACAAACAGCAAGGGTCCCAGCACCGATCCCTGTGGTACACCACTGGTCACAGGCTTCCACTCGCAAAAACAACCCTCGACCATCACCCTCTGCCTCCTGCCACTGAGCCAATTTTGGATCCAATTTGCCAAATTACCCTGGATCCCATGGGCTCTTACCTTCTTAACCAATCTCCCATGCGAGACCTTATCAAAAGCCTTACTGAAGTCCATATAGACTACATCAACTGCTTTACCCTCATCTACACATCTAGTCACCGCTTTGAAAAGTTCAATCAGGTTAGTTAGACACAATCTCCCCCTGACAAAACCATGCTGACTATCCCTGATTAATCCCTGCCTCTCCAAGTGGAGATTAATCCTGTCTCTCAGAATTTTTTCCAATAGTTTCCCAACCACTGATGTTAGACTCCAGTGTAGCACTCCCTCAATACTGGCACTGAGAGTGTTCGTCTGGATTATGGGCTTGAGCCTCTGGAGTGGTGGGGGGGGTGGGTGGGGTTCGAAACCACGACCTTCTGACTCAGAGGTGAGAGGGCACGACCCCACTGAGCCACAACTGACCCTCCTCTAAAATGGTCGCAATCTCCGTGTTAAAGGGTTAAGACCCCTCCCCCCCCCCCCCCCCCCCCACCGCCACTAAAAATGTCTCGACAGGAATATCGGACCCAATGGTTGGAATTTTATGCTAATACCCCATGGCAGGTTTGGAGGCGAGGAGAGCATAAAATCGGGTGGGGTGGCGGCCCGGGGCGTGGGAAAGGGCAGGGGGGGGGTGGGGGGGTGACCTCCTCCACCCCCTCCCCCGCCCTGTGAGACCCCCTCCCACCCTGGCCTACCTGAGGCCTGGGTCCAGCGACGTTGCTCGGCCTCCAGGACGGTCGCCCCCCCCCCAGCAGCAGCCACCGCCTCCGCGATGGCGCTGCTGTCTCCGGCCTCTGATTGGCCGGCATCTCTCCAAGGGCGGGACTTCCAGCGGCGGGCGGGCGGGGGGGTCCTAAATCCTATGGAAGGCCCAGCCGCTGTCCACTGAAGTGCCTGATTGGCACTAAATTTGGAAAAACTCCGTAAAAGAGTCAAGACTCCCCCCCGCCATAAAATTTGGAAAACATGTCGAGTGCGGACAGAAGGGAAAAACTCTGCTGCTGGGAGCAGGAGGAGGCCATTCAGCCCCTCGAGTCTGTCCCACCATTCAATGGCTGATCTTAAATCCATTTCCCTGCCTTGGTTCTGTAACCGTTAATCCCCTTAACCCAGCAAAAATCTATCAATCTCGGTTTGGAAATTTCCAATTCATCCCCACTCCCCCCCCGGAGGCATTGAACAAATATTTTGTATCTGTCTTCACAGTAGAAGACACAAGTTACAACTAGAAATAGAGGGTAAACTCAGGACGAGAAAGAGTGAGGAAATTAAGGTAAGCAGAGAAAAGGTATTGGAGAAACTTAAAGGACTAAAATCCGACAAATCCCCAGGATCTGACGGCCGACACCCTGGGGTTCTGAAAGAGGTAGCTGCAGAGATAGTGGATGCGCTGGCTTTCATCTTCCAGAATTCCTTAGATTCCAGAACGGTCCCCATGGATTGGAAGGTCGGAAATATAACCCCGCTATTCAAGAAACAGGGGAAAGAGAGAAAACAGGGAACTATGGGTGAGTTAGCCTAACATCAATCGTTGGTAAAGTGCTGGAATCTATTCTTAAGGAAATCTTAAAACACTTAGAAAATCTTAGGATGATCAGACAAAATCAACATGGTTTATCGAAAGGGAAATCGTGTGCCAAATTTATGAGAGTTTTTTGAGGCTGTAACTAGGAGGGTAGATAAAGGGGAACCAGTAGATGTGGTCTACCTAGATTTTCAAAAAAGCATTTGATAAGGTGACACGCAAAAGGTTAATATGCAAGAAAAAGGCTCAGAGAGTTGGGGGGAATATATTAGCATGGATAGAGGATTGGCTGACCGACAGGGAGCCAGGAGCAGGGCGAAACAGGGCATTTTCAAGTGGGCGGGCTGCAACTAGTGGAGTGTCGTAAGGATCAGTCCTGGGGCCTCAGCTACTTACAATCTATATTAATGACTCGATGAAGAGGCAGAGAGTAATGTATCTAGGTTTGCTGACGATACAAAGGTAGGTGGGATGTTAGTTGTGAGGACAGAGACAGGCGGCAAAGAGATATAAACAGGTTAAGTGAGTGGGTTGCAAGGCAGCAGATGGAATATAATGTGGGGAAAGTGTGAAGTCATTCACTGGTGGCAAGAATAGAAAAGCAGATTTTTTTTTAAAAGGCGTGAAACTTGGAAATGTTGACGTTCAGAGAGACTTGGGGGGGTACTTGTACAAGGAACGTACAATGTTAACACGCAGGTACAGCAAGTAGGAAGGTAAATGGCACGTTGGCCTTTATTGTAAGGGGACTGGAGTACATGAATAAAGGAAGTCTTGCTACAATTGTACAGGGTTTTGGTGAGACCACATCTGGAATACCGTGCGTAGTTTTGGTCTCCATATCTCAGGAAGGATATACTTGCATTGGAGGCAGGACAGTGAAGGTTCACTCAATTGATCCCTGGGATGAGGGGGTTGTCCGATGATGAGAGGCTGAGTAAATTGGGTCTATACTCTCGGGAGTTTAGTAGAATGAGAGGCGATCTCATTCAAACATGGAAGATTCTGAAGGGGCTGGATCGGGTAGACACTGAGAGATTGTTTCCGCTGGTCGGGGAATCTACAACACGGGGGGGGCACAGTCTCGGGATAAGGGGCTGATTATTTCGGACTGAGATGAGGAGAAATTCCTTCACTCAGAGGGTTGTGAATCTTTGAAATTCTCGACCCCAGACGGTTGTGGATGCTCCATCATTGAATATATTTAAGGCTGGGATGAACATTTTTTTTAGTCTGTCAGGAAATCGAGGGATATGGGTTGTAGGCGGGAAAGTATTGAATGACAGGGCAGGCTCGATGGGCCGAATGGTCTACTCCTGCTCCTATTTCTTATGCTCTTAGAACTGAAGGCAGTTACACCAGAGGGGGAGGTCTGAGCAGAGATTCATATACTCGTGATCCACTCCAACTCATTCTTTGAGAGGCGTGCTGGGAGGGGTTGAGTTGGAGAGGGAATGATGAGGGTTGGGTTGAGGATGGAGAAAGGGGGTGGAGTGTGCAAGACAGTGTGGACTGTGGAGTAACTGCCTTCAGTACAGGGAGGCCAGGCTTGCAAGGGACACCAATGCTGAGGTCCCAACCTGGGACGCATCCAAGGCAACGGCGATGCCAGCCGGCTCCCGTCTTGTCCTGCACCTCGGCGACACATCCAGGTTCCACTGTCTTGACGCCATCGTGTTTTCCTTAGCAGAACAGGGAGAAGGAGAAGCTGAAAGAGAGAGAGAAAGAAGCGAAGGAGAGAGAGACCCGGATCACAAACGGCCACCTCTTCAACTCCATCACTGTGTCGGGCAACACCTTGTGCTACGCCTGCAACAAGAGTATCATCGCCAAGGAGGCCTTCATCTGCCCCAGTGAGTACATCGTCCCACTCTGGGGTCCGGGGGGAAAGTGGGGACGGGGAGGGGGTGCGTGAGTGGGGTGGGGAGGGGGGGGGGGCCTCGGAAATCTGAGGTTCCATGCCTGAGGGGAGCATTTGTTGTTACGCCATGTGTTCGGAAGCAACGGTTTACGCTGACCCCACCAAAGCCGAAAATGTAGGCCGCTTTCCACAGGCCGGCCTGCAGGCCGAGTCCCCCAGCAGGCGGTAGGCTGAGGGAGGGCAGAAGGCCCATTGACATCTTCAGCTGGTTTAACGGGAAGATTATTCAGGAGCTCCTCCAGACACTGCTGCCAGCAGCTGCGGCCTACATGTCGGAAAGAGAGGACAAGGCCAGCTGCTGTCATGTGATGGTAGATTATGTCACGGCAAGATGGTTGCGTCATCTGATGATGGGATGGGTCGTGTCATGTGACAATCACTGGGCCTCTGCATTCCTTGCGATAGAGTAACAGACCCGTCCCCACCAGTACTGTACCCCAGTGTTATACAGTGACAGACCTGTCCCCACCAGTACTGTACCCCAGTGTTATACACTGACAGACCTGCCCCCACCAGTACTGTACCCCAGTGTTATACACTGACAGACCTGTCCCCACCAGTACTGTACCCCAGTGTTATACATTGACAGACCTGTCCCCACCAGTACTGTACCCCAGTGTTATACAGTGACAGACCTGTCCCCACCAGTACTGTACCCCAGTGTTATAGACTGACAGACCTGTCCCCACCAGTACTGTACCCCAGTGTTATACAGTGACAGACCTGACCCGACCAGTACTGTACCCCAGTGTTAAACACTGACAGACCTGACCCGACCAGTACTGTACCCCAGTGTTATACACTGACAGACCTATCCCCACCAGTACTGTACCCCAGTGTTATACACTGACAGACCTGTCCCCACCAGTACTGTACCCCAGTGTTATACACTGACAGACCTGCCCCAACCAGTACTGTACCCCAGTGTTATAGACTGACAGACCTGTACCCACCAGCACTGAACCCCAGTGTTATACAATGACAGACCTGACCCGACCACTACTGTACCCCAGTGTTATACACTGACAGACCTGTACCCACCAGTACTGTACCCCAGTGTTATACACTGACAGACCTGTACCCACCAGTACTGTACCCCAGTGTTATACAATGACAGACCTGTACCCACCAGTACTGTACCCCAGTGTTATACACTGACAGACCTGTCCCCACCAGTACTGTACCCCAGTGTTATAGACTGACCGTCCTGTCCCCACCATACTGTACCCCAGTGTTATGCAGAGACAGACCTTTCCACACCAGTACTGTACCCCAGTGTTATACACTGACACACCTGTCCCCACCAGTAATGTACCCCAGTGTTATACACTGACCGAACTGTCCCCACCATACTGTACCCCAGTGTTATGCAGTGACACACCTGTCCCCACCAGTAATGTGCCCCAGTGTTATACAGTGACACACCTGTGCCCCACCAGTACTGTACCCCAGTGTTATACAGTGACAGACGCGTCCCCACCAGTACTGTACCCCAGTGTGATACACTGACAGACCTGTCCCCACCAGTACTGTCCCCCAGTTTTATACATTGACAGACCTGTCCCCACCAGTACTGTACCACAGTGTTATACACTGACAGACCTGTCCCCACCAGTACTGTACCCCAATGTTATACACTGACAGACCTGTCCCCACCTGTACTGTACCCCAGTGTCATACACTGACAGACCTGTCCCCACCAGTACTGTACCCCAGTGTTATGCACTGACAGACCTGTCCCCACCACTACTGAACCCCAGTGTTATATTCTGACAGATCTGTCCCCCACCAGTACTGTACCCCAGTGTAATACAGTGACAGACCTGTCCCCACCAGTACTGTTCCCCAGTGTTATACAGTGACAGAACTGTCCCCACCAGTACTGTACCCCAGTGTTATACAGTGACAGACCTGTCCCCACCAGTACTGTACCACAGTGTTATACGCTGACAGACCTGTCCCCCACCAGTACTGTACCCCAGTGTTATACACTGACAGACCTGTCCCCACCAGTACTGTACCACAGTGTTATACAGTGACAGACCTCTCCCCACCAGTACTGTACCCCAGTGTTATACACTGACCGACATGTCCCCACCATACTGTACCCCAGTGTTATGCAGTGACACACCTGTCCCCACCAGTACTGGACCCCAGTGTTATACACTGGACAGACCTGACCCCACCAGTACTGTATCACAGTGTTCTACGCTGACAGACCTGTACCCACCAGTACTGTACCCCAGTGTTATGTTCCGACAGACCTGTTCCCCACCAGTACTGTACCCCAGTGTTATACAATGACAGACCTGTCCCCACCAGTACTGTACCCCAGTGTTATACAGTGACACACCTGTCCCCACCAGTAATGTACCCCAGTGTTATTCACTGACCGACCTGTCCCCACCATACTGTACCACAGTGTTATGCAGAGACAGACCTTTCCACAACAGTACTGTACCCCAGTGTTATGCAGAGACAGACCTTTCCACACCAGTACTGTACCCCAGTGTTATACAGTGACACACCTGTCCCCACCAGTACTGTACCCCAGTGTTATACACTGACCGAACTGTCCCCACCATACTGTCCCCCAGTGTTATGCAGTGACACACCTGTCCCCACCAGTAATGTGCCCCAGTGTTATACAGTGACACACCTGTGCCCCACCAATACTGTACCCCAGTGTTATACACTGACAGACCTTTCCCTACCAGTACTGTACCCCAGTGTTATACAGTGACAGTCCTATCCCCACCAGTACTCTACCCCAGTGTTATACACTGACAGACCTGTCCCCACCATTACTGTACCCCAGTGTCATACACTGACAGACCTGTCCCTACCAGTACTGTACCCCAGTGTTATACAGTGACAGACGCGTCCCCACCAGTACTGTACCCCAGTGTGATACACTGACAGACCTGTCCCAACCAGTACTGTACCCCAGTTTTATACAGTGACAGACCTGTCCCCACCAGTACTGAACCCCAGTGTTATATTCTGACAGATCTGTCCCCCACCAGTACTGTACCCCAGTGTAATACAGTGACAGACCTGTCCCCACCAGTACTGTTCCCCAGTGTTATTCACTGACAGACCTGTCCCCACCAGTACTGTACCCCAGTGTTATACAGTGACAGACCTGTCCCCACCAGTACTGTACCCCAGTGTTATACACTGACAGACCTGTCCCCACCAGTACTGTACCCCAGTGTTATACACTAACAGACCTGTCCCCACCAGTACTGTACCCCAGTGTTATACACTGACCGACATGTCCCCACCATACTGCACCCCAGTGTTATGCAGTGACACACCTGTCCCCACCAGTACTGTACCCCAGTGTTATACACTGACAGACCTGTCCCCACCAGTACTGTACCCCAGTGTTATACACTAACAGACCTGTCCCCACCAGTACTGTACCCCAGTGTTATACACTAACAGACCTGTCCCCACCATACTGTACCCCAGTGTTATACAGTGACACACCTGTGCCCCACCAGTTCTGTACCCCTGTGTTATACACTGACAGACCTGTCCCCTCCAGTACTCTACCCCAGTGTTATACAGTGACAGACCTGTCCCCACCAGTACTGTACCCCAGTGTTAGACACAGACAGACCTGTCCCTACCACTACTGTACCCCAGTGTTATACAGTGACAGACGCGTCCCCACCAGTACTGTACCCCAGTGTTATACACTGACAGACCTGTCCCCACCAGTACTGTACCCCAGTGTTATACACTGACAGACCTGTCCCTACCAGTACTGTACCCCAGTGTTATACACTGACAGACCTGTCCCCACCAGTACTGTACCCCAGTGTTATACACTGACAGACCTGTCCCCACCAGTACTGTACCCCAGTGTTATACACTGACAGACCTGTCCCCACCAGTACTGTACCCCAGTGTTATACAGTGACAGACATGTCCTCACCAGTACTGTACCCCAGTGTTATACACTGACAGACCTGTCCCCATCAGTACTGTACCCCAATGTTATACACTGACAGACGCGTCCCCACCAGTACTGTACCCCAGTGTTATACACTGACAGACCTGTCCCCACCAGTACTGTACCCCAGTGTTATAGACTGACAGACCTGTCCCCACCAGTACTGTACCCCAATGTTATACACTGACAAACCTTTCCCCACCCGTACTGTACCGCATTGTTATGGACTGTACAGACCTGTCCCCACCAGTACGGCACCCCAGTGTTATATTCTGACAGACCTGTCCCCCACCAGTACTGTACCCCAGTGTAATACAGTGACAGACCTGACCCCACCAGTACTGTACCCCAGTGTAATACATTGACAGACCTGTCCCCACCAGTACTGTATCACAGTGTTCTACGCTGACAGACCTGTCCCCACCAGTACTGTACCCCAGTGTTATACAATGACAGACCTGTCCCCACCAGTACTGTACCCCAGTGTTATACACTGACAGACCTGTCCCCACCAGTACTGTACCCCAGTGTTATGCTGAGACAGACCTTTCCACACCAGTACTGTACCCCAGTGTTATACACTGAAACACCTGTCCCCACCAGTACTGTACCCCAGTGTTATACACTGACCGAACTGTCCCCACCATACTGTACCCCAGTGTTATGCAGTGACACACCTGTCCCCACCAGTAATGTGCCCCAGTGTTATACAGTGACACACCTGTGCCCCACCAGTACTGTACCCCAGTGTTATACACTGACAGACCTTTCCCTACCAGTACTGTACCCCAGTGTTATACAGTGACAGTCCTGTCCCCACCAGTACTCTACCCCAGTGTTATACACTGACAGACCTGTCCCCACCAGTACTGTACCCCAGTGTTATACAGTGACAGACCTGTCCCCACCAGTACTGTACCCCAGTGTTATACACTGACAGACCTGTCCCCACCAGTACTGTACCCCAGTGTTATACACTAACAGACCTGTCCCCACCAGTACTGTACCCCAGTGTTATACACTGACCGACATGTCCCCACCATACTGCACCCCAGTGTTATGCAGTGACACACCTGTCCCCACCAGTAATGTACCCCAGTGTTATACAGTGACACACCTGTGCCCCACCAGTTCTGTACCCCTGTGTTATACACTGACAGACCTGTCCCCTCCAGTACTCTACCCCAGTGTTATACAGTGACAGACCTGTCCCCACCAGTACTGTACCCCAGTGTTAGACACAGACAGACCTGTCCCTACCACTACTGTACCCCAGTGTTATACAGTGACAGACGCGTCCCCACCAGTACTGTACCCCAGTGTTATACAGTGACAGACCTGTCCCCACCAGTACTGTACCCCAGTGTTATACACTGACAGACCTGTCCCTACCAGTACTGTACCCCAGTGTTATACACTGACAGACCTGTCCCCACCAGTACTGTACCCCAGTGTTATACACTGACAGACCTGTCCCCACCAGTACTGTACCCCAGTGTTATACACTGACAGACCTGTCCCCACCAGTACTGTACCCCAGTGTTATACAGTGACATACATGTCCTCACCAGTACTGTACCCCAGTGTTATACACTGACAGACCTGTCCCCATCAGTACTGTACCCCAATGTTATACACTGACAGACGCGTCCCCACCAGTACTGTACCCCAGTGTTATACACTGACAGACCTGTCCCCACCAGTACTGTACCCCAGTGTTATAGACTGACAGACCTGTCCCCACCAGTACTGTACCCCAATGTTATACACTGACAGACGCGTCCCCACCAGTACTGTACCCCAGTGTTATACACTGACAGACCTGTCCCCACCAGTACTGTACCCCAGTGTTATAGACTGACAAACCTTTCCCCACCCGTACTGTACCGCATTGTTATGGACTGTACAGACCTGTCCCCACCAGTACGGCACCCCAGTGTTATATTCTGACAGACCTGTCCCCCACCAGTACTGTACCCCAGTGTAATACAGTGACAGACCTGACCCCACCAGTACTGTACCCCAGTGTAATACATTGACAGACCTGTCCCCACCAGTACTGTATCACAGTGTTCTACGCTGACAGACCTGTCCCCACCAGTACTGTACCCCAGTGTTATACAATGACAGACCTGTCCCCACCAGTACTGTACCCCAGTGTTATACACTGACAGACCTGTCCCCACCAGTACTGTACCCCAGTGTTATGCTGAGACAGACCTTTCCACACCAGTACTGTACCCCAGTGTTATACACTGAAACACCTGTCCCCACCAGTACTGTACCCCAGTGTTATACACTGACCGAACTGTCCCCACCATACTGTACCCCAGTGTTATGCAGTGACACACCTGTCCCCACCAGTAATGTGCCCCAGTGTTATACAGTGACACACCTGTGCCCCACCAGTACTGTACCCCAGTGTTATACACTGACAGACCTTTCCCTACCAGTACTGTACCCCAGTGTTATACAGTGACAGTCCTGTCCCCACCAGTACTCTACCCCAGTGTTATACACTGACAGACCTGTCCCCACCAGTACTGTACCCCAGTGTAATACACTGACAGACCTGTCCCTATCCGTACTGTACCCCAGTGTTATAAACTGACAGACCTGTTCCCACCTGTACTGTACCCCAATGTTATAAACTGACAGACCTGTTCCCACCTGTACTGTACCCCAGTGTTATACACTGACAGACCTGTCCCCACCAGTACTGTACCCCAGTGTTATACACTGACAGACCTGTCCCCACCAGTACTGTACCCCAGTGTTATACACTGACAGACCTGTCCCCACCAGTACTGTACCCCAGTGTTATACACTGACAGACCTGTTCCCACCTGTACTGTACCCCAGTGTCATACACTGACAGACCTGTCCCCACCAGTACTGTACCCCAATGTTATAAACTGACAGACCTGTTCCCACCTGTACTGTACCCCAGTGTTAGACACTGACAGACCTGTCCCCACCAGTACTGTACCCCAGTGTTATACACTGACAGACCTGTCCCCACCACTACTGTTCCCCAGTGTTATATTCTGACAGATCTGTCCCCCACCAGTACTGTACCCCAGTGTAATACAGTGACAGACCTGTCCCCACCAGTACTGTTCTCCAGTGTTATTCACTGACAGACCTGTCCCCACCAGTACTGTACCCCAGTGTTATACAGTGACAGACCTGTCCCCACCAGTACTGTATCCCAGTGTTATACAGTGACAGACCTGTCCCCACCAGCACTGTACCCCAGTGTTATACACTGACAGACCTGTCCCCACCAGTACTGTACCACAGTGTTATACAGAGACAGACCTCTCCCCACCAGTACTGTACCCCAGTGTTATGCAGTGACAGACCTGTCCCCTCCAGTACTCTACCCCAGAGTTATACAGTGACAGACCTGTCCCCACCAGTACTGTACCCCAGTGTTATACACTGACAGACCTGTCCCCTCCAGTACTCTACCCCAGTGTTATACAGTGACAGACCTGTCCCCACCAGTACTGTACCCCAGTGTTAGACACAGACAGACCTGTCCCTACCAGTACTGTACCCCAGTGTTATACACTGACAGACCTGTCCCCACCAGTACTGTACCCCAGTGTTATACACTGACAGACCTGTCCCCACCATTACTGTACCCCAGTGTCATACACTTACAGACCTGTCCCTACCAGTACTGTACCAAAGTGTTATACAGTGACAGACCTCTCCCCACCAGTACTGTACCCCAGTGTTATACACTGACAGACCTGTCCCCATCAGTACTGTACCCCAATGTTATACACTGACAGACGCGTCCCCACCAGTACTGTACCCCAGTGTTATACACTGACAGACCTGTCCCCACCAGTACTGTACCCCAATGTTATACACTGACAAACCTTTCCCCACCCGTACTGTACCGCATTGTTATGGACTGTACAGACCTGTCCCCACCAGTACGGCACCCCAGTGTTATATTCTGACAGACCTGTCCCCCACCAGTACTGTACCCCAGTGTAATACAGTGACAGACCTGACCCCACCAGTACTGTATCACAGTGTTCTACGCTGACAGACCAGTCCCCACCAGTACTGTTCCCCAGTGTTATACAGTGACAGAACTGTCCCCACCAGTACTGTACCCCAGTGTTATACACTGACAGACCTGTCCCCACCAGTACTGCACCACAGTGTTATACACTGACAGACCTGTCCCCACCAGTACTGTACCAAAGTGTTATACAGTGACAGACCTCTCCCCACCAGTACTGTACCCCAGTGTTATACACTGACCGACATGTCCCCACCAGTACTGTACCCCAGTGTTATACACTGACAGACCTGTCCCCACCAGTACTGTACCCCAGTGTTATATACTGACAGACCTGTCCCCACCAGTAATGTACCCCAGTGTTATACAGTGACACACCTGTGCCCTACCAGTTCTGTACCCCAGTGTTATACAGTGACAGACCTGTCCCCACCAGTACAGTACCCCAGTGTTATATTCTGACAGTCCTGTCCCCCACCAGTACTGTACCCCAGTGTAATACAGTGACAGACCTGTCCCCACCAGTACTGTACCCCAGTGTTATACACTGACAGACCTGTCCCCACCAGTACTGTACCCCAGTGTTATACAGTGACACACCTGTCCCCACCAGTAATGTACCCCAGTGTTATACAGTGACAGACCTGTCCCCACCAGTACTGTACCCCAGTGTTATACACTGACAGACCTGTCCCCACCAGTACTGTACCCCAGTGTTATACAGTGACACACCTGTCCCCACCAGTAATGTACCCCAGTGTTATACAGTGACACACCTGTCCCCACCAGTAATGTACCCCAGTGTTATACACTGACCGACCTGTCCCCACCATACCGTACCCCAGTGTTATGCAGAGACAGACCTGTCCACACCAGTACTGTACCCCAGTGTTATACACTGACAGACCTGTCCCCACCAGTACTGTACCCCATTGTAATGGACTGCACAGACCTGTCCCCACCAGTACGGCACCCCAGTGTTATATTCTGACAGACCTGTCCCCCACCAGTACTGTACCCCAGTGTAATACAGTGACAGACCTGTCCCCACCAGTACTGTACCCCAGTGTTATACAGTGACAGACCTGTCCACACCAGTACGGCACCCCAGTGTTATACACTGACCGACCTGTCCCCACCAGTACTGTACCCCAGTGTTATACACTGACAGACCTGTCCCCACCAGTACTGTACCACAGTGTTATACACTGACAGACCTGTCCCCACCTGTACTCTACCCCAGTGTTATACACTGACAGACCTGTCCCCACCAGTACTGTACCCAGTGTTATACAGCGACAGACCGGTCCCCACCAGTACAGTACTCCAGTGTTATACAGTGACAGACCTGTCCGCACCAGTACTGTACCCCAGTGTTATACACTGACAGAACTGTCCCCACCAGTACTCTACCCCAGTGTTATACACTGACAGACCTGTCCGCACCAGTACTGTACCCCAGTGTTATACACTGACAGACCTGTCCCCACCAGTACTGTACCATAGTGTTATATACTGACAGACCTGTCCCCACCAGTACTGTACGCCAGTGTTATACACTGACAGACCTGTCCCCACCAGTACTGTACCCCAGTGTTATACACTGACAGACCTGTCCCCACCAGTACTGTACCACAGTGTTATACAGAGACAGACCTGTCCCCGCCAGTACTGTACCCCAGTGTTATACAGTGACAGACCTGTGCCCACCAGTACTGTACCCCTGTGTTATACACTGACAGACCTGTCCCCTCCAGTACTCTACCCCAGTGTTATACAGTGACAGACCTGTCCCCACCAGTTTTGTACCCCTGTGTTATACACTGACAGACCTGTCCCCTCCAGTACTCTACCCCAGTGTTATACAGTGACAGACCTGTCCCCACCAGTACTGTACCCCAGTGTTAGACACAGACAGACCTGTCCCTACCACTACTGTACCCCAGTGTTATACACTGACAGACCTGTCCCTACCAGTACTGTACCCCAGTGTTATACACTGACAGACCTGTCCCCACCAGTACTGTACCCCAGTGTTATACACTGACAGACCTGTCCCCACCATTACTGTACCCCAGTGTCATACACTGACAGACCTGTCCCTACCAGTACTGTACCCCAGTGTTATACAGTGACAGACCTGTCCTCACCAGTACTGTACCCCAGTGTTATACACTGACAGACCTGTCCCCATCAGTACTGTACCCCAATGTTATACACTGACAGACGCGTCCCCACCAGTACTGTACCCCAGTGTTATACAAAGACAGACCTGTCCCCACCAGTACTGTACCCCAATGTTCTACACTGACAAACCTTTCCCCACCCGTACTGTACCGCATTGTTATGGACTGTACAGACCTGTCCCCACCAGTACGGCACCCCAGTGTTATATTCTGACAGACCTGTCCCCCACCAATACTGTACCCCAGTGTAATACAGTGACAGACCTGACCCCACCAGTACTGTATCACAGTGTTCTACGCTGACAGACCTGTCCCCACCAGTACTGTACCCCAGTGTTATATTCCGACAGACCTGTTCCCCACCAGTACTGTACCCCAGTGTTATACAATGACAGACCTGTCCCCACCAGTACTGTACCCCAGTGTTATACACTGACAGACCTGTCCCCACCAGTAATGTACCCCAGTGTTATTCACTGACCGACCTGTCCCCACCATACTGTACCCCAGTGTTATGCTGAGACAGACCTTTCCACACCAGTACTGTACCCCAGTGTTATACACTGACCGAACTGTCCCCACCATACTGTACCCCAGTGTTATGCAGTGACACACCTGTCCCCACCAGTAATGTGCCCCAGTGTTATACAGTGACACACCTGTGCCCCACCAGTACTGTACCCCAGTGTTATACACTGACAGACCTTTCCCTACCAGTACTGTACCCCAGTGTTATACAGTGACAGTCCTGTCCCCACCAGTACTCTACCCCAGTGTTATACACTGACAGACCTGTCCCCACCAGTACTGTACCCCAGTGTAATACACTGACAGACCTGTCCCTATCCGTACTGTACCCCAGTGTTATAAACTGACAGACCTGTTCCCACCTGTACTGTACCCCAGTGTTATACACTGACAGACCTGTCCCCACCAGTACTGTACCCCAATGTTATAAACTGACAGACCTGTTCCCACCTGTACTGTACCCCAGTGTTATACACTGACAGACCTGTCCCCACCAGTACTGTACCCCAGTGTTATACACTGACAGACCTGTCCCCACCAGTACTGTACCCCAGTGTTATACACTGACAGACCTGTCCCCACCAGTACTGTACCCCAGTGTTATACACTGACAGACCTGTTCCCACCTGTACTGTACCCCAGTGTTATACACTGACTGACCTGTCCCCACCAGTACTGTACCCCAATGTTATAAACTGACAGACCTGTTCCCACCTGTACTGTACCCCAGTGTTAGACACTGACAGACCTGTCCCCACCAGTACTGTACCCCAGTGTTATACACTGACAGACCTGTCCCCACCACTACTGAACCCCAGTGTTATATTCTGACAGACCTGTCCCCCACCAGTACTGTACCCCAGTGTAATACAGTGACAGACCTGTCCCCACCAGTACTGTTCCCCAGTGTTATACAGTGACAGAACTGTCCCCACCAGTACTGTACCCCAGTGTTATACACTGACAGACCTGTCCCCACCAGTACTGCACCACAGTGTTATACACTGACAGACCTGTCCCCACCAGTACTGTACCACAGTGTTATACAGTGACAGACCTCTCCCCACCAGTACTGTACCCCAGTGTTATACACTGACCGACATGTCCCCACCAGTACTGTACCCCAGTGTTATACACTGACAGACCTGTCCCCACCAGTACTGTACCCCAGTGTTATATACTGACAGACCTGTCCCCACCAGTAATGTACCCCAGTGTTATACAGTGACACACCTGTGCCCTACCAGTTCTGTACCCCAGTGTTATACAGTGACAGACCTGTCCCCACCAGTACAGTACCCCAGTGTTATATTCTGACAGACCTGTCCCCCACCAGTACTGTACCCCAGTGTAATACAGTGACAGACCTGTCCCCACCAGTACTGTACCCCAGTGTTATACACTGACAGACCTGTCCCCACCAGTACTGTACCCCAGTGTTATACAGTGACACACCTGTCCCCACCAGTAATGTACCCCAGTGTTATACACTGACCGACCTGTCCCCACCATACCGTACCCCAGTGTTATGCAGAGACAGACCTGTCCACACCAGTACTGTACCCCAGTGTTATACACTGACAGACCTGTCCCCACCAGTACTGTACCCCATTGTTATGGACTGCACAGACCTTTCCCCACCAGTACGGCACCCCAGTGTTATATTCTGACAGACCTGTCCCCCACCAGTACTGTACCCCAGTGTAATACAGTGACAGACCTGTCCCCACCAGTACTGTACCCCAGTGTTATACAGTGACACACCTGTCCCCACTAGTAATGTACCCCAGTGTTATACACTGACCGACCTGTCCCCACCAGTACTGTACCCCAGTGTTATACACTGACAGACCTGTCCCCACCAGTACTGTACCACAGTGTTATACACTGACAGACCTGTCCCCACCAGTACTCTATCCCAGTGTTATACACTGACAGACCTGTCCCCACCAGTACTGTACCCCAGTGTTATACAGCGACAGACCGGTCCCCACCAGTACAGTACTCCAGTGTTATACACTGACAGACCTGTCCCTACCAGTACTGTACCCCAGTGTTATACAGTGACAGACGCGTCCCCACCAGTACTGTACCCCCGTGTTATACACAGACAGACCTGCTCCCACCAGTACTGTACCCCAGTGTTATACACTGACAGACCTGTCCCCACCAGTACAGTACTCCAGTGTTATACAGTGACAGACCTGTCCGCACCAGTACTGTACCACAGTGTTATACACTGACAGACCTGTCCCCACCAGTACTGATCCCCAGTGTTATACAGTGACAGACGCGTCCCCACCAGTACTGTACCCCAGTGTTATACACTGACAGACCTGTCCCCACCAGTACTGTACCCCAGTGTTATACACTGACAGACCTGTCCCCACCCGTACTGTACCGCATTGTTATGGACTGTACAGACCTGTCCCCACCAGTACTGCACCCCAGTGTTATATTCTGACAGACCTGTCCCCCACCAGTACTGTACCCCAGTGTAATACAGTGACAGACCTGACCCCACCAGTACTGTATCACAGTGCTCTACGCTGACAGACCTGTCCCCACCAGTACTGTACCCCAGTGTTATATTCCGACAGACCTGTTCCCCACCAGTACTGTACCCCAGTGTTATACACTGACAGACCTGTCCCCACCAGTACTGTATCACAGTGTTATACAGTGACACACCTGTCCCCACCAGTAATGTACCCCAGTGTTATTCACTGACCGACCTGTCCCCACCATACTGTACCCCAGTGTTATACAGTGACACACCTGTCCCCACCAGTAATGTACCCCAGTGTTATTCACTGACCGACCTGTCCCAACCAGTACTGTACCCCAGTGTTATACAGTGACACACCTGTCCCCACCAGTAATGTACCCCAGTGTTATTCACTGACCGACCTGTCCCCACCATACTGTACCCCAGTGTTATGCAGAGACAGACCTATCCACACCAGTACTGTACCCCAGTGTTATACACTGACACACCTGTCCCCACCAGTAATGTACCCCAGTGTTATACAGTGACACACCTGTCCCCACCAGTAATGTACCCCAGTGTTATACACTGACCGAACTGTCCCCACCATACTGTACCCCAGTGTTATGCAGAGACAGACCTTTCCACACCAGTACTGTACCCCAGTGTTATGCAGTGACACACCTGTCCCCACCAGTAATGTGCCCCAGTGTTATACAGTGACACACCTGTGCCCCACCAGTACTGTACCCCAGTGTTATACAGTGACACACCTGTCCCCACCAGTAATGTACCCCAGTGTTATACACTGACCGAACTGTCCCCACCATACTGTACCCCAGTGTTATGCAGTGACACACCTGTCCCCACCAGTAATGTGCCCCAGTGTTATACAGTGACACACCTGTGCCCCACCAGTACTGTACCCCAGTGTTATACACTGACAGACCTTTCCCTACCAGTACTGTACCCCAGTGTTATACAGTGACAGTCCTGTCCCCACCAGTACTCTACCCCAGTGTGATACACTGACAGACCTGTCCCCACCATTACTGTACCCCAGTGTAATACACTGACAGATCTGTCCCTACCAGTACTGTACCCCAGTGTTATACACTGACAGACCTGTCCCCACCAGTACTGTACCCCAGTGTTATACACTGACAGACCTGTCCCCACCAGTACTGTACCCCAATGTTATAAACTGACACACCTGTCCCCACCTGTACTGTACCCCAGTGTTATACACTGACAGACCTGTCCCCACCAGTACTGTACCCCAGTGTTATACACTGACAGACCTGTCCCCACCACTACTGAACCCCAGTGTTATATTCTGACAGATCTGTCCCCCACCAGTACTGTACCCCAGTGTAATACAGTGACAGACCTGTCCCCACCAGTACTGTTCCCCAGTGTTATACAGTGACAGAACTGTCCCCACCAGTACTGTACCCCAGTGTTATACAGTGACAGACCTGTCCCCACCAGTACTGTACCACAGTGTTGTACGCTGACAGACCTGTCCCCCACCAGTACTGTACCCCAGTGTTATACACTAACAGACCTGTCCCCACCAGTACTGTACCCCAGTGTTATACACTGACAGACCTGTCCCCACCAGTACTGTTCCCCAGTGTTATACAGTGACAGAACTGTCCCCACCAGTACTGTACCCCAGTGTTATACAGTGACAGACCTGTCCCCACCAGTACTGTACCACAGTGTTGTACGCTGACAGACCTGTCCCCCACCAGTACTGTACCACAGTGTTATACAGTGACAGACCTCTCCCCACCAGTACTGTACCCCAGTGTTATACACTGACCGACATGTCCCCACCAGTACTGTACCCCAGTGTTATGCAGTGACAGACCTGTCCCCACCAGTACTGTACCCCAGTGTTATGCAGTGACAGACCTGTCCCCACCAGTACTGTACCCCAGTGTTATACACTGACAGACCTGTCCCCACCAGTACTCTACCCCAGTGTTATACAGTGACAGATCTGTCCCCACCAGTACTGTACCCCAGTGTTAGACACAGACAGACCTGTCCCTACCACTACTGTACCCCAGTGTTATACAGTGACAGACGCGTCCCCACCAGTACTGTACCCCAGTGTTATACACTGACAGACCTGTCCCCACCAGTACTGTACCCCAGTGTTATACACTGACAGACCTGTCCCTACCAGTACTGTACCCCAGTGTTATACAGTGACAGACGCGTCCCCACCAGTACTGTACCCCAGTGTTAGACACTGACAGACCTGTCCCCACCAGTACTGTACCCCAGTGTTATACACTGACAGACCTGTCCCCACCAGTACTGTACCCCAGTGTTATACACTGACAGACCTGGCCCCACCAGTACTGTACCCCAGTGTTAGACACAGACAGACCTGTCCCTACCAGTACTGTACCCCAGTGTTATACAGTGACAGACGCGTCCCCACCAGTACTGTATCCCAGTGTTATACAGTGACAGACCTGTCTCCACCAGTACTGTACCCCAGTGTTAGACACAGACAGACCTGTCCCTACCAGTACTGTACCCCAGTGTTATACAGTGACAGACCTGTCTCCACCAGTACTGTACCCCAGTGTTATACACTGACAGACCTGTCCCCACCAGTACTGTACCACAGTCTTATACACTGACAGACCTGTCCCCACCAGTACTCTACCCCAGTGTTATACACTGACAGACCTGTCCCCACCAGCACTGTACCCCAGTGTTATACAGCGACAGACCTGTCCCCACCAGTACAGTACTCCAGTGTTATACAGTGACAGACCTGTCCGCACCAGTACTGTACCACAGTGTTAAAGACTGACAGACCTGTTCCCACCAGTACTCTACCCCAGTGTTATACACTGACAGACCTGCTCCCACCAGTACTGTACCCCAGTGTTATACACTGACAGACCTGTCCCTACCAGTACTGTACCCCAGTGTTATACAGTGACAGACGCGTCCCCACCAGTACTGTACCCCAGTGTTATAAACTGACAGACCTGCTCCCACCAGTACTGTACCCCAGTGTTATACACTGACAGACCTGTCCCCACCAGTACTGTACCCCAGTGTTATACAGTGACAGACCTGTCCCCACCAGTACTGTACCCCAGTGTTATACACTGACAGACCTGTCCCCACCAGTACTGTACCCCAGTGTTATACACTGACAGACCTGTCCCCACCAGTACTGTACCCCAGTGTTATACACTGACAGACCTGTCCCCACCAGTACTGTACCCCAGTGTTATACACTGACAGACCTGTCCCCACCAGTACTGTACCCCAGTGTTAGACACAGACAGACCTGTCCCTACCAGTACTGTACCCCAGTGTTGTACAGTGACAGACGCGTCCCCACCAGTACTGTACCCCAGTGTTATACACTGACAGACCTGTCCCCACCAGTACTGTACCCCAGTGTTATACGCTGACAGACCTGTCCCCACCAGTACTGTACCCCAGTGTTATACACTGACAGACCTGTCCCCACCAGTACTGTACCCCAGTGTTATACACTGACAGACCTGTCCCCACCCGTACTGTACCGCATTGTTATGGACTGTACAGACCTGTCCCCACCAGTACGGCACCCCAGTGTTATATTCTGACAGACCTGTCCCCCACCAGTACTGTACCCCAGTGTAATACAGTGACAGACCTGACCCCACCAGTACTGTATCACAGTGTTCTACGCTGACAGACCTGTCCCCACCAGTACTGTACCCCAGTGTTATATTCCGACAGACCTGTTCCCCACCAGTACTGTACCCCAGTGTTATACAGTGACACACCTGTCCTCACCAGTAATGTACCCCAGTGTTATACACTGACCGAACTGTCCCCACCATACTGTACCCCAGTGTTATGCAGTGACACACCTGTCCCCACCAGTAATGTGCCCCAGTTTTATACAGTGATACACCTGTGCCCCACCAGTACTGTGCCCCAGTGTTATACACTGACAGACCTTTCCCTACTAGTACTGTACCCCAGTGTTAGACACAGACAGACCTGTCCCTACCAGTACTGTACCCCAGTGTTATACACTGACAGACCTGTCCCCACCAGTACTGTACCCCAGTGTTATACAGTGACAGACCTGTCCCCACCAGTACTGCACCCCAGTGTTATACACTGACAGACCTGTCTCCACCAGTACTGTACCCCAGTGTTATACACTGACAGACCTGTCCCCACCAGTACTGTACCCCAGTGTTATACACTGACAGACCTGTCCCCACCAGTACTGTACCCCAGTGCTATACACTGACAGACCTGTCCCCACCAGTACTGTACCCCAGTGTTATACAGTGACACACCTGTCCCCACCAGTACTGTACCCCAGTGCTATACACTGACAGACCTGTCCCCACCAGTACTCTACCCCAGTGTTATACACTGACAGACCTGTCCACACCAGTACTGTACCACAGTGTTATACACTGACAGACCTGTCCCCACCATTACGGCACCCCAGTGTTATATTCTGACAGACCTGTCCCCCACCAGTACTGTACCCCAGTGTAATAGAGTGACAGACCTGACCCCACCAGTACTGTATCACAGTGTTCTACGCTGACAGACCTGTCCCCACCAGTACTGTACCCCAGTGTTATATTCCGACAGACCTGTTCCCCACCAGTACTGTACCCCAGTGTTATACAATGACTGACCTGTCCCCACCAGTACTGTACCCCAGTGTTATACAGTGACAGACCTGTCCCCACCAGTAATGTACCCCAGTGTTATTCACTGACCGACCTGTCCCCACCATACTGTACGCCAGTGTTATGCAGAGACAGACCTTTCCACACCAGGACTGTACCCCAGTGTTCTGCACTGACACACCTGTCTCCACCAGTAATGTACCCCAGTGTTATACACTGACAGACATGTCCACACCAGTACTGTACCACAGTGTTATACACTGACAGACCTGTCCCCACCATTACGGCACCCCAGTGTTATATTCTGACAGACCTGTCCCCCACCAGTACTGTACCCCAGTGTTATACAGTGACACACCTGAGCCCCACCAGTACTGTACCCCAGTGTTATACAGTGACACACCTGTCCTCACCAGTAATGTACCCCAGTGTTATACACTGACCGAACTGTCCCTACCATACTGTACCCCAGTGTTATGCAGTGACACACCTGTCCCCACCAGTAATGTGCCCCAGTGTTATACAGTGACACACCTGTCCCCACCAGTACTGTACCCCAGTGTTATACAGTGACAGTCCTGTCCCCACCAGTACTCTACCCCAGTGTTATACACTGACAGACCTGTCCCCACCAGTACTGTACCCCAGTGTTATACACTGACAGACCTGTCCCCACCAGTACTGTACCCCAATGTTTTTAACTGACAGACCTGTACTGTACCCCAGTGTTATGCACTGACAGACCTGTCCCCACCAGTACTGTACCCCAGTGTTATACACTGACAGACCTGTCCCCACCACTACTGAACCCCAGTGTTATATTCTGACAGATCTGTCCCCCACCAGTACTGTACCCCAGTGTAATACAGTGACAGACCTGTCCCCACCAGTACTGTTCCCCAGTGTTATACAGTGACAGAACTGTCCCCACCAGTACTGTACCCCAGTGTTATACACTAACAGACCTGTCCCCACCAGTACTGTACCCCAGTGTTATACACTGACAGACCTGTCCCCACCAGTACTGTACCACAGTGTTGTACGCTGATCGACCTGTCCCCCACCAGTACTGTACCCCAGTGTTATACACTAACAGACCTGTCCCCACCAGTACTGTACCCCAGTGTTATACACTGACAGACCTGTCCCCACCAGTACTGTACCACAGTGTTATACAGTGACAGACCTCTCCCCACCAGTACTGTACCCCAGTGTTATAAACTGACCGACATGTCCCCACCAGTACTGTACCCCAGTGTTATACAGTGACACACCTGTGCCCCACCAGTTCTGTACCCCAGTGTTATACACTGACAGACCTGTCCCCACCAGTACTCTACCCCAGTGTTATACAGTGACAGACCTGTCCCCACCAGTACTGTACCCCAGTGTTAGACACAGACAGACCTGTCCCTACCACTACTGTACCCCAGTGTTATACACTGACAGACCTGTCCCCACCAGTACTGTACCCCAGTGTTATACACAGACAGACCTGTCCCTACCAGTACTGTACCCCAGTGTTATACACTGACAGACCTGTCCCCACCACTACTGAACCCCAGTGTTATATTCTGACAGATCTGTCCCCCACCAGTACTGTACCCCAGTGTAATACAGTGACAGACCTGTCCCCACCAGTACTGTTCCCCAGTGTTATACAGTGACAGACCTGTCCCCACCAGTACTGTACCACAGTGTTGTACGCTGACAGACCTGTCCCCCACCAGTACTGTACCCCAGTGTTATACACTAACAGACCTGTCCCCACCAGTACTGTACCACAGTGTTATACACTGTCAGACCTCTCCCCACCAGTACTGTACCCCAGTGATATACAGTGACAGACCTGTCCCCACCAGTACTGTACCCCAGTGTTATACAGTGACAGACCTGTCCCCACCAGTTCTGTACCCCAGTGTTATACAGTGACACACCTGTGCCCCACCAGTTCTGTACCCCAGTGTTATACACTGACAGACCTGTCCCCACCAGTACTCTACCCCAGTGTTATACAGTGACAGACTTGTCCCCACCAGTACTGTACCCCAGTGTTAGACACAGACAGACCTGTCCCTACCACTACTGTACCCCAGTGTTATACAGTGACAGACGCGTCCCCACCAGTACTGTACCCCAGTGTTATACACTGACAGACCTGTCCCCACCAGTACTGTACCCCAGTGTTATACACTGACAGACCTGTCCCTACCAGTACTGTACCCCAGTGTTATACAGTGACAGACGCGTCCCCACCAGTACTGTACCCCAGTGTTATACACTGACAGACCTGTCCCCACCAGTACTGCACCCCAGTGTTATACACTGACAGACCTGTCCACACCAGTACTGTACCCCAGTGTTATACACTGACAGACCTGGCCCCACCAGTACTGTACCCCAGTGTTAGACACAGACAGACCTGTCCCTACCAGTACTGTACCCCAGTGTTATACAGTGACAGACGCGTTCCCACCAGTACTGTATCCCAGTGTTATACAGTGACAGACCTGTCTCCACCAGTACTGTACCCCAGTGTTAGACACAGACAGACCTGTCCCTACCAGGACTGTACCCCAGTGATATACAGTGACAGACCTGTCTCCACCAGTACTGTACCCCAGTGTTATACACTGACAGACCTGTCCCCACCAGTACTGTACCCCAGTGTTAGACACAGACAGACCTGTCCCTACCAGTACTGTACCCCAGTGTTATACACTGACAGACCTGTCCCCACCAGTACCGTACCCCAGTGTTATACAGTGACAGACCTGTCCCCACCAGTACTGCACCCCAGTGTTATACACTGACAGACCTGTCTCCACCAGTACTGTACCCCAGTGTTATGCAGTGACAGACCTGTCCCCACCAGTACTGTACCCCAGTGTTATACACTGACAGACCTGTCCCCACCAGTACTCTACCCCAGTGTTATACAGTGACAGATCTGTCCCCACCAGTACTGTACCCCAGTGTTAGACACAGACAGACCTGTCCCTACCACTACTGTACCCCAGTGTTATACAGTGACAGACCTGTCCCCACCAGTACTGTACCCCAGTGTTATACACTGACAGACCTGTCCCCACCAGTACTGTACCCCAGTGTTATACACTGACAGACCTGTCCCTACCAGTACTGTACCCCAGTGTTATACAGTGACAGACGCGTCCCCACCAGTACTGTACCCCAGTGTTAGACACTGACAGACCTGTCCCCACCAGTACTGTACCCCAGTGTTATACACTGACAGACCTGTCCCCACCAGTACTGTACCCCAGTGTTATACACTGACAGACCTGGCCCCACCAGTACTGTACCCCAGTGTTAGACACAGACAGACCTGTCCCTACCAGTACTGTACCCCAGTGTTATACAGTGACAGACGCGTCCCCACCAGTACTGTATCCCAGTGTTATACAGTGACAGACCTGTCTCCACCAGTACTGTACCCCAGTGTTAGACACAGACAGACCTGTCCCTACCAGTACTGTACCCCAGTGTTATACAGTGACAGACCTGTCTCCACCAGTACTGTACCCCAGTGTTATACACTGACAGACCTGTCCCCACCAGTACTGTACCACAGTCTTATACACTGACAGACCTGTCCCCACCAGTACTCTACCCCAGTGTTATACACTGACAGACCTGTCCCCACCAGCACTGTACCCCAGTGTTATACAGCGACAGACCTGTCCCCACCAGTACAGTACTCCAGTGTTATACAGTGACAGACCTGTCCGCACCAGTACTGTACCACAGTGTTAAAGACTGACAGACCTGTTCCCACCAGTACTCTACCCCAGTGTTATACAGTGACAGACCTGCTCCCACCAGTACTGTACCCCAGTGTTATACACTGACAGACCTGTCCCTACCAGTACTGTACCCCAGTGTTATACAGTGACAGACGCGTCCCCACCAGTACTGTACCCCAGTGTTATAAACTGACAGACCTGCTCCCACCAGTACTGTACCCCAGTGTTATACACTGACAGACCTGTCCCCACCAGTACTGTACCCCAGTGTTATACAGTGACAGACCTGTCCCCACCAGTACTGTACCCCAGTGTTATACACTGACAGACCTGTCCCCACCAGTACTGTACCCCAGTGTTATACACTGACAGACCTGTCCCCACCAGTACTGTACCCCAGTGTTATACACTGACAGACCTGTCCCCACCAGTACTGTACCCCAGTGTTATACACTGACAGACCTGTCCCCACCAGTACTGTACCCCAGTGTTAGACACAGACAGACCTGTCCCTACCAGTACTGTACCCCAGTGTTGTACAGTGACAGACGCGTCCCCACCAGTACTGTACCCCAGTGTTATACACTGACAGACCTGTCCCCACCAGTACTGTACCCCAGTGTTATACGCTGACAGACCTGTCCCCACCAGTACTGTACCCCAGTGTTATACACTGACAGACCTGTCCCCACCAGTACTGTACCCCAGTGTTATACACTGACAGACCTGTCCCCACCCGTACTGTACCGCATTGTTATGGACTGTACAGACCTGTCCCCACCAGTACGGCACCCCAGTGTTATATTCTGACAGACCTGTCCCCCACCAGTACTGTACCCCAGTGTAATACAGTGACAGACCTGACCCCACCAGTACTGTATCACAGTGTTCTACGCTGACAGACCTGTCCCCACCAGTACTGTACCCCAGTGTTATATTCCGACAGACCTGTTCCCCACCAGTACTGTACCCCAGTGTTGAACAATGACAGACCTGTCCCCACCAGTACTGTACCCCAGTGTTATACAGTGACACACCTGTCCCCACCAGTAATGTACCCCAGTGTTATTCACTGACCGACCTGTCCCCACCATACTGTACCCCAGTATTATGCAGAGACAGACCTTTCCACACCAGTACTGTACCCCAGTGTTATACAGTGACACACCTGTCCTCACCAGTAATGTACCCCAGTGTTAAACACTGACCGAACTGTCCCCACCATACTGTACCCCAGTGTTATGCAGTGACACACCTGTCCCCACCAGTAATGTGCCCCAGTTTTATACAGTGATACACCTGTGCCCCACCAGTACTGTGCCCCAGTGTTATACACTGACAGACCTTTCCCTACCAGTACTGTACCCCAGTGTTAGACACAGACAGACCTGTCCCTACCAGTACTGTACCCCAGTGTTATACACTGACAGACCTGTCCCCACCAGTACTGTACCCCAGTGTTATACAGTGACAGACCTGTCCCCACCAGTACTGCACCCCAGTGTTATACACTGACAGACCTGTCTCCACCAGTACTGTACCCCAGTGTTATACACTGACAGACCTGTCCCCACCAGTACTGTACCCCAGTGTTATACACTGACAGACCTGTCCCCACCAGTACTGTACCCCAGTGCTATACACTGACAGACCTGTCCCCACCAGTACTGTACCCCAGTGTTATACAGTGACACACCTGTCCCCACTAGTAATGTACCCCAGTGTTATACACTGACAGACCTGTCCACACCAGTACTGTACCACAGTGTTATACACTGACAGACCTGTCCCCACCATTACGGCACCCCAGTGTTATATTCTGACAGACCTGTCCCCCACCAGTACTGTACCCCAGTGTAATACAGTGACAGACCTGACCCCACCAGTACTGTATCACAGTGTTCTACGCTGACAGACCTGTCCCCACCAGTACTGTACCCCAGTGTTATATTCCGACAGACCTGTTCCCCACCAGTACTGTACCCCAGTGTTATACAATGACTGACCTGTCCCCACCAGTACTGTACCCCAGTGTTATACAGTGACAGACCTGTCCCCACCAGTAATGTACCCCAGTGTTATTCACTGACCGACCTGTCCCCACCATACTGTACGCCAGTGTTATGCAGAGACAGACCTTTCCACACCAGTACTGTACCCCAGTGTTCTGCACTGACACACCTGTCTCCACCAGTAATGTACCCCAGTGTTATACACTGACAGACATGTCCACACCAGTACTGTACCACAGTGTTATACACTGACAGACCTGTCCCCACCATTACGGCACCCCAGTGTTATATTCTGACAGACCTGTCCCCCACCAGTACTGTACCCCAGTGTTATACAGTGACACACCTGAGCCCCACCAGTACTGTACCCCAGTGTTATACAGTGACACACCTGTCCTCACCAGTAATGTACCCCAGTGTTATACACTGACCGAACTGTCCCTACCATACTGTACCCCAGTGTTATGCAGTGACACACCTGTCCCCACCAGTAATGTGCCCCAGTGTTATACAGTGACACACCTGTCCCCACCAGTACTGTACCCCAGTGTTATACAGTGACAGTCCTGTCCCCACCAGTACTCTACCCCAGTGTTATACACTGACAGACCTGTCCCCACCAGTACTGTACCCCAGTGTTATACACTGACAGACCTGTCCCCACCAGTACTGTACCCCAATGTTTTTAACTGACAGACCTGTCCCCACCTGTACTGTACCCCAGTGTTATGCACTGACAGACCTGTCCCCACCAGTACTGTACCCCAGTGTTATACACTGACAGACCTGTCCCCACCACTACTGAACCCCAGTGTTATATTCTGACAGATCTGTCCCCCACCAGTACTGTACCCCAGTGTAATACAGTGACAGACCTGTCCCCACCAGTACTGTTCCCCAGTGTTATACAGTGACAGAACTGTCCCCACCAGTACTGTACCCCAGTGTTATACACTAACAGACCTGTCCCCACCAGTACTGTACCCCAGTGTTATACACTGACAGACCTGTCCCCACCAGTACTGTACCACAGTGTTGTACGCTGATCGACCTGTCCCCCACCAGTACTGTACCCCAGTGTTATACACTAACAGACCTGTCCCCACCAGTACTGTACCCCAGTGTTATACACTGACAGACCTGTCCCCACCAGTACTGTACCACAGTGTTATACAGTGACAGACCTCTCCCCACCAGTACTGTACCCCAGTGTTATAAACTGACCGACATGTCCCCACCAGTACTGTACCCCAGTGTTATACAGTGACACACCTGTGCCCCACCTGTTCTGTACCCCAGTGTTATACACTGACAGACCTGTCCCCACCAGTACTCTACCCCAGTGTTATACAGTGACAGACCTGTCCCCACCAGTACTGTACCCCAGTGTTAGACACAGACAGACCTGTCCCTACCACTACTGTACCCCAGTGTTATACACTGACAGACCTGTCCCCACCAGTACTGTACCCCAGTGTTATACACAGACAGACCTGTCCCTACCAGTACTGTACCCCAGTGTTATACACTGACAGACCTGTCCCCACCACTACTGAACCCCAGTGTTATATTCTGACAGATCTGTCCCCCACCAGTACTGTACCCCAGTGTAATACAGTGACAGACCTGTCCCCACCAGTACTGTTCCCCAGTGTTATACAGTGACAGACCTGTCCCCACCAGTACTGTACCACAGTGTTGTACGCTGACAGACCTGTCCCCCACCAGTACTGTACCCCAGTGTTATACACTAACAGACCTGTCCCCACCAGTACTGTACCACAGTGTTATACACTGTCAGACCTCTCCCCACCAGTACTGTACCCCAGTGATATACAGTGACAGACCTGTCCCCACCAGTACTGTACCCCAGTGTTATACAGTGACAGACCTGTCCCCACCAGTTCTGTACCCCAGTGTTATACAGTGACACACCTGTGCCCCACCAGTTCTGTACCCCAGTGTTATACACTGACAGACCTGTCCCCACCAGTACTCTACCCCAGTGTTATACAGTGACAGACTTGTCCCCACCAGTACTGTACCCCAGTGTTAGACACAGACAGACCTGTCCCTACCACTACTGTACCCCAGTGTTATACAGTGACAGACGCGTCCCCACCAGTACTGTACCCCAGTGTTATACACTGACAGACCTGTCCCCACCAGTACTGTACCCCAGTGTTATACACTGACAGACCTGTCCCTACCAGTACTGTACCCCAGTGTTATACAGTGACAGACGCGTCCCCACCAGTACTGTACCCCAGTGTTATACACTGACAGACCTGTCCCCACCAGTACTGCACCCCAGTGTTATACACTGACAGACCTGTCCACACCAGTACTGTACCCCAGTGTTATACACTGACAGACCTGGCCCCACCAGTACTGTACCCCAGTGTTAGACACAGACAGACCTGTCCCTACCAGTACTGTACCCCAGTGTTATACAGTGACAGACGCGTTCCCACCAGTACTGTATCCCAGTGTTATACAGTGACAGACCTGTCTCCACCAGTACTGTACCCCAGTGTTATACACTGACAGACCTGTCCCCACCAGTACTGTACCCCAGTGTTATACACTGACAGACCTGTCCCTACCAGTACTGTACCCCAGTGTTATACAGTGACAGACGCGTCCCCACCAGTACTGTACCCCAGTGTTAGACACTGACAGACCTGTCCCCACCAGTACTGTACCCCAGTGTTATACACTGACAGACCTGTCCCCACCAGTACTGTACCCCAGTGTTATACACTGACAGACCTGGCCCCACCAGTACTGTACCCCAGTGTTAGACACAGACAGACCTGTCCCTACCAGTACTGTACCCCAGTGTTATACAGTGACAGACGCGTCCCCACCAGTACTGTATCCCAGTGTTATACAGTGACAGACCTGTCTCCACCAGTACTGTACCCCAGTGTTAGACACAGACAGACCTGTCCCTACCAGTACTGTACCCCAGTGTTATACAGTGACAGACCTGTCTCCACCAGTACTGTACCCCAGTGTTATACACTGACAGACCTGTCCCCACCAGTACTGTACCACAGTCTTATACACTGACAGACCTGTCCCCACCAGTACTCTACCCCAGTGTTATACACTGACAGACCTGTCCCCACCAGCACTGTACCCCAGTGTTATACAGCGACAGACCTGTCCCCACCAGTACAGTACTCCAGTGTTATACAGTGACAGACCTGTCCGCACCAGTACTGTACCACAGTGTTAAAGACTGACAGACCTGTTCCCACCAGTACTCTACCCCAGTGTTATACAGTGACAGACCTGCTCCCACCAGTACTGTACCCCAGTGTTATACACTGACAGACCTGTCCCTACCAGTACTGTACCCCAGTGTTATACAGTGACAGACGCGTCCCCACCAGTACTGTACCCCAGTGTTATAAACTGACAGACCTGCTCCCACCAGTACTGTACCCCAGTGTTATACACTGACAGACCTGTCCCCACCAGTACTGTACCCCAGTGTTATACAGTGACAGACCTGTCCCCACCAGTACTGTACCCCAGTGTTATACACTGACAGACCTGTCCCCACCAGTACTGTACCCCAGTGTTATACACTGACAGACCTGTCCCCACCAGTACTGTACCCCAGTGTTATACACTGACAGACCTGTCCCCACCAGTACTGTACCCCAGTGTTATACACTGACAGACCTGTCCCCACCAGTACTGTACCCCAGTGTTAGACACAGACAGACCTGTCCCTACCAGTACTGTACCCCAGTGTTGTACAGTGACAGACGCGTCCCCACCAGTACTGTACCCCAGTGTTATACACTGACAGACCTGTCCCCACCAGTACTGTACCCCAGTGTTATACGCTGACAGACCTGTCCCCACCAGTACTGTACCCCAGTGTTATACACTGACAGACCTGTTCCCACCAGTACTGTACCCCAGTGTTATACACTGACAGACCTGTCCCCACCCGTACTGTACCGCATTGTTATGGACTGTACAGACCTGTCCCCACCAGTACGGCACCCCAGTGTTATATTCTGACAGACCTGTCCCCCACCAGTACTGTACCCCAGTGTAATACAGTGACAGACCTGACCCCACCAGTACTGTATCACAGTGTTCTACGCTGACAGACCTGTCCCCACCAGTACTGTACCCCAGTGTTATATTCCGACAGACCTGTTCCCCACCAGTACTGTACCCCAGTGTTGAACAATGACAGACCTGTCCCCACCAGTACTGTACCCCAGTGTTATACAGTGACACACCTGTCCCCACCAGTAATGTACCCCAGTGTTATTCACTGACCGACCTGTCCCCACCATACTGTACCCCAGTATTATGCAGAGACAGACCTTTCCACACCAGTACTGTACCCCAGTGTTATACAGTGACACACCTGTCCTCACCAGTAATGTACCCCAGTGTTAAACACTGACCGAACTGTCCCCACCATACTGTACCCCAGTGTTATGCAGTGACACACCTGTCCCCACCAGTAATGTGCCCCAGTTTTATACAGTGATACACCTGTGCCCCACCAGTACTGTGCCCCAGTGTTATACACTGACAGACCTTTCCCTACCAGTACTGTACCCCAGTGTTAGACACAGACAGACCTGTCCCTACCAGTACTGTACCCCAGTGTTATACACTGACAGACCTGTCCCCACCAGTACTGTACCCCAGTGTTATACAGTGACAGACCTGTCCCCACCAGTACTGCACCCCAGTGTTATACACTGACAGACCTGTCTCCACCAGTACTGTACCCCAGTGTTATACACTGACAGACCTGTCCCCACCAGTACTGTACCCCAGTGTTATACACTGACAGACCTGTCCCCACCAGTACTGTACCCCAGTGCTATACACTGACAGACCTGTCCCCACCAGTACTGTACCCCAGTGTTATACAGTGACACACCTGTCCCCACTAGTAATGTACCCCAGTGTTATACACTGACAGACCTGTCCACACCAGTACTGTACCACAGTGTTATACACTGACAGACCTGTCCCCACCATTACGGCACCCCAGTGTTATATTCTGACAGACCTGTCCCCCACCAGTACTGTACCCCAGTGTAATACAGTGACAGACCTGACCCCACCAGTACTGTATCACAGTGTTCTACGCTGACAGACCTGTCCCCACCAGTACTGTACCCCAGTGTTATATTCCGACAGACCTGTTCCCCACCAGTACTGTACCCCAGTGTTATACAATGACTGACCTGTCCCCACCAGTACTGTACCCCAGTGTTATACAGTGACAGACCTGTCCCCACCAGTAATGTACCCCAGTGTTATTCACTGACCGACCTGTCCCCACCATACTGTACGCCAGTGTTATGCAGAGACAGACCTTTCCACACCAGTACTGTACCCCAGTGTTCTGCACTGACACACCTGTCTCCACCAGTAATGTACCCCAGTGTTATACACTGACAGACATGTCCACACCAGTACTGTACCACAGTGTTATACACTGACAGACCTGTCCCCACCATTACGGCACCCCAGTGTTATATTCTGACAGACCTGTCCCCCACCAGTACTGTACCCCAGTGTTATACAGTGACACACCTGAGCCCCACCAGTACTGTACCCCAGTGTTATACAGTGACACACCTGTCCTCACCAGTAATGTACCCCAGTGTTATACACTGACCGAACTGTCCCTACCATACTGTACCCCAGTGTTATGCAGTGACACACCTGTCCCCACCAGTAATGTGCCCCAGTGTTATACAGTGACACACCTGTCCCCACCAGTACTGTACCCCAGTGTTATACAGTGACAGTCCTGTCCCCACCAGTACTCTACCCCAGTGTTATACACTGACAGACCTGTCCCCACCAGTACTGTACCCCAGTGTTATACACTGACAGACCTGTCCCCACCAGTACTGTACCCCAATGTTTTTAACTGACAGACCTGTCCCCACCTGTACTGTACCCCAGTGTTATGCACTGACAGACCTGTCCCCACCAGTACTGTACCCCAGTGTTATACACTGACAGACCTGTCCCCACCACTACTGAACCCCAGTGTTATATTCTGACAGATCTGTCCCCCACCAGTACTGTACCCCAGTGTAATACAGTGACAGACCTGTCCCCACCAGTACTGTTCCCCAGTGTTATACAGTGACAGAACTGTCCCCACCAGTACTGTACCCCAGTGTTATACACTAACAGACCTGTCCCCACCAGTACTGTACCCCAGTGTTATACACTGACAGACCTGTCCCCACCAGTACTGTACCACAGTGTTGTACGCTGATCGACCTGTCCCCCACCAGTACTGTACCCCAGTGTTATACACTAACAGACCTGTCCCCACCAGTACTGTACCCCAGTGTTATACACTGACAGACCTGTCCCCACCAGTACTGTACCACAGTGTTATACAGTGACAGACCTCTCCCCACCAGTACTGTACCCCAGTGTTATAAACTGACCGACATGTCCCCACCAGTACTGTACCCCAGTGTTATACAGTGACACACCTGTGCCCCACCTGTTCTGTACCCCAGTGTTATACACTGACAGACCTGTCCCCACCAGTACTCTACCCCAGTGTTATACAGTGACAGACCTGTCCCCACCAGTACTGTACCCCAGTGTTAGACACAGACAGACCTGTCCCTACCACTACTGTACCCCAGTGTTATACACTGACAGACCTGTCCCCACCAGTACTGTACCCCAGTGTTATACACAGACAGACCTGTCCCTACCAGTACTGTACCCCAGTGTTATACACTGACAGACCTGTCCCCACCACTACTGAACCCCAGTGTTATATTCTGACAGATCTGTCCCCCACCAGTACTGTACCCCAGTGTAATACAGTGACAGACCTGTCCCCACCAGTACTGTTCCCCAGTGTTATACAGTGACAGACCTGTCCCCACCAGTACTGTACCACAGTGTTGTACGCTGACAGACCTGTCCCCCACCAGTACTGTACCCCAGTGTTATACACTAACAGACCTGTCCCCACCAGTACTGTACCACAGTGTTATACACTGTCAGACCTCTCCCCACCAGTACTGTACCCCAGTGATATACAGTGACAGACCTGTCCCCACCAGTACTGTACCCCAGTGTTATACAGTGACAGACCTGTCCCCACCAGTTCTGTACCCCAGTGTTATACAGTGACACACCTGTGCCCCACCAGTTCTGTACCCCAGTGTTATACACTGACAGACCTGTCCCCACCAGTACTCTACCCCAGTGTTATACAGTGACAGACTTGTCCCCACCAGTACTGTACCCCAGTGTTAGACACAGACAGACCTGTCCCTACCACTACTGTACCCCAGTGTTATACAGTGACAGACGCGTCCCCACCAGTACTGTACCCCAGTGTTATACACTGACAGACCTGTCCCCACCAGTACTGTACCCCAGTGTTATACACTGACAGACCTGTCCCTACCAGTACTGTACCCCAGTGTTATACAGTGACAGACGCGTCCCCACCAGTACTGTACCCCAGTGTTATACACTGACAGACCTGTCCCCACCAGTACTGCACCCCAGTGTTATACACTGACAGACCTGTCCACACCAGTACTGTACCCCAGTGTTATACACTGACAGACCTGGCCCCACCAGTACTGTACCCCAGTGTTAGACACAGACAGACCTGTCCCTACCAGTACTGTACCCCAGTGTTATACAGTGACAGACGCGTTCCCACCAGTACTGTATCCCAGTGTTATACAGTGACAGACCTGTCTCCACCAGTACTGTACCCCAGTGTTAGACACAGACAGACCTGTCCCTACCAGGACTGTACCCCAGTGATATACAGTGACAGACCTGTCTCCACCAGTACTGTACCCCAGTGTTATACACTGACAGACCTGTCCCCACCAGTACTGTACCCCAGTGTTAGACACAGACAGACCTGTCCCTACCAGTACTGTACCCCAGTGTTATACACTGACAGACCTGTCCCCACCAGTACCGTACCCCAGTGTTATACAGTGACAGACCTGTCCCCACCAGTACTGCACCCCAGTGTTATACACTGACAGACCTGTCTCCACCAGTACTGTACCCCAGTGTTATACACTGACAGACCTGTCCCCACCAGTACTGTACCCCAGTGTTATACACTGACAGACCTGTCCCCACCAGTACTGTACCCCAGTGTTATACACTGACAGACCTGTCCCCACCAGTACCGTACCCCAGTGTTATACAGTGACAGACCTGTCCCCACCAGTACTGCACCCCAGTGTTATACACTGACAGACCTGTCTCCACCAGTACTGTACCCCAGTGTTATACACTGACAGACCTGTCCCCACCAGTACTGTACCCCAGTGTTATACAGTGACACACCTGTCCCCACTAGTAATGTACCCCAGTGTTATACACTGACAGACCTGTCCACACCAGTACTGTACCACAGTGTTATACACTGACAGACCTGTCCCCACCAGTACTCTACCCCAGTGTTATACACTGACAGACCTGTCCCCACCAGTACTGTACCCCAGTGTTATACAGCGACAGACCTGTCCCCACCAGTACAGTACTCCAGTGTTATACAGTGACAGACCTGTCCGCACCAGTACTGTACTCCAGTGTTATACACTGACAGACCTGTCCCCACCAGTACTCTACCCCAGTGTTGTACACTGACAGACCTGATCCCACCTGTACTGTACCCCAGTGTTATACACTGACAGACCTGTCCCTACCAGTACTGTACCCCAGTGTTATACAGTGACAGACGCGTCCCCACCAGTACTGTACCCCAGTGTTATACACTGACAGACCTGTCCCCACCAGTACAGTACTCCAGTGTTATACAGTGACAGACCTGTCCGCACCAGTACTGTACCCCAGTGTTATACAGTGACAGACCTGTCCCCTCCAGTACTGTACCACAGTGTTATACAGTGACTGACCTGTCCCCACCAGTACTGTACCCCAGTGTTATACAGTGACAGACCTGTCCCCACCAGTACTGTACCGCAGTGTTATACACTGACAGACCTGTCCCCACCAGTTCTGTACCACAGTGTTATCCACTGACAGACCTGTCCCCACCAGTCCTGTTCCCCAGTGTTATACACTGACAGACCTGTCCCCACCATACTGTACCCCAGTGTTATACACTGACAGACCTGTCCCCACCAGTACTGTACCCCAGTGTTATACACTGACAGACCTGTCCCCACCTGTACTGTATCCCAGTGTTATACACTGACAGACCTGTCCCCACCAGTACTGTACCCCAGTGTTATACACTGACAGACCTGTCCCCACCAGTACTGTACCCCAGTGTTATACACTGACAGACCTGTCCCCACCAGTACTGTACCCCAGTGTTATACACTGACAGACCTGTCCCCACCAGTACTGTACCCCAGTGTTATACACTGACAGACCTGTCCCCACCAGTACTGTACCCCAGTGTTATACACTGATGGACCTGTCCCCACCAGTACTGTACCCCATTGTTATACACTGACAGACCTGTCCCCACCAGTACTGTACCCCAGTGTTATTCACTGACCGACCTGTCCCCACCATACTGTACCCCAGTGTTATGCAGAGACAGACCTGTCCCCACCAGTACTGCACCCCAGTGTTATTCACTGACCGACCTGTCCCCACCAGTAATGTACCCCAGTGTTATACAGTGACACACCTGTCCCCACCAGTAATGTACCCCAGTGTTATACACTGACCGAACTGTCCCCACCAGTACTGTACCCCAGTGTTATACAGTGACAGTCCTGTCCCCACCAGTACTCTACCCCAGTGTTATACACTGACAGACCTGTCCCCACCATTACTGTACCCCAGTGTAATACACTGACAGACCTGTCCCGTCCACTACTGTACCCCAGTGTTATACAGTGACAGACGCGTCCCCACCAGTACTGTACCCCAGTGTGATACACTGACAGACCTGTCCCCACCAGTACTGTACCCCAATGTTATAAACTGACAGACCTGTCCCCACCTGTACTGTACCCCAGTGTTATACACTGACAGACCTGTCCCCACCAGTACTGTACCGCAGTGTTATACACTGACAGACCTGTCCCCACCACTACTGAACCCCAGTGTTATATTCTGACAGATCTGTCCCCCACCAGTACTGTACCCCAGTGTTATACAGTGACAGACCTGTCCCCACCAGTACTGTACCCCAGTGTTATACGCTGACAGACCTGTCCCCCACCAGTACTGTACCCCAGTGTTATACAGTGACAGACCTGTCCCCACCAGTACTGTACCCCAGTGTTATACACTAACAGACTTGTCCCCACCAGTACTGTACCCTGTGTTATACACTGACAGACCTGTCCCCACCAGTACTGTACCCCAGTGTTATGCAGTGACACACCTGTCCCCACCAGTAATGTACCCCAGTGTTATACACTGACAGACCTGTCCCCACCAGTACTCTACCCCAGTGTTATACAGTGACAGACCTGTCCCCACCAGTACTGTACCCCAGTGTTATACACTGACAGACCTGTCCCCAGCAGTACTGCACCAGAGTGTTATACACTGACAGACATTTCCCTACCAGTACTGTACCCCAGTGTTATACAGTGACAGACCTGTCCCCACCAGTACTGTACCACACTGTTATACACTGACAGACATTTCCCTACCAGTACTGTACCCCAGTGTTATACACTGACAGACCTGTCCCCACCAGTACTCTACCCCAGTGTTATACAGTGACAGACCTGTCCCCACCAGTACTGTACCCCAGTGTTATACACTGACAGACCTGTCCCCAGCAGTACTGCACCAGAGTGTTATACACTGACAGACATTTCCCTACCAGTACTGTACCCCAGTGTTATACAGTGACAGACCTGTCCCCACCAGTACTGTACCACAGTGTTATACACTGACAGACATTTCCCTACCAGTACTGTACCCCAGTGTTATACACTGACAGACCTGTCCCCACCAGTACTCTACCCCAGTGTGATACAGTGACACACCTGTGCCCCACCAGTACTGTACCCCAGTGTTATACACTGACAGACATTTCCCTACCAGTACTGTACCCCAGTGTTATACACTGACAGACCTGTCCCCACCTGTACTGTATCCCAGTGTTATACACTGACAGACCTGTCCCCACCAGTACTGTACCCCAGTGTTATACACTGACAGACCTGTCCCCACCAGTACTGTACCCCAGTGTTATACACTGACAGACCTGTCCCCACCAGTACTGTACCCCAGTGTTATACACTGACAGACCTGTCCCCACCAGTACTGTACCCCAGTGTTATACACTGACAGACCTGTCCCCACCAGTACTGTACCCCAGTGTTATACACTGATGGACCTGTCCCCACCAGTACTGTACCCCATTGTTATACACTGACAGACCTGTCCCCACCAGTACTGTACCCCAGTGTTATTCACTGACCGACCTGTCCCCACCATACTGTACCCCAGTGTTATGCAGAGACAGACCTGTCCCCACCAGTACTGCACCCCAGTGTTATTCACTGACCGACCTGTCCCCACCAGTAATGTACCCCAGTGTTATACAGTGACACACCTGTCCCCACCAGTAATGTACCCCAGTGTTATACACTGACCGAACTGTCCCCACCAGTACTGTACCCCAGTGTTATACAGTGACAGTCCTGTCCCCACCAGTACTCTACCCCAGTGTTATACACTGACAGACCTGTCCCCACCATTACTGTACCCCAGTGTAATACACTGACAGACCTGTCCCGTCCACTACTGTACCCCAGTGTTATACAGTGACAGACGCGTCCCCACCAGTACTGTACCCCAGTGTGATACACTGACAGACCTGTCCCCACCAGTACTGTACCCCAATGTTATAAACTGACAGACCTGTCCCCACCTGTACTGTACCCCAGTGTTATACACTGACAGACCTGTCCCCACCAGTACTGTACCGCAGTGTTATACACTGACAGACCTGTCCCCACCACTACTGAACCCCAGTGTTATATTCTGACAGATCTGTCCCCCACCAGTACTGTACCCCAGTGTTATACAGTGACAGACCTGTCCCCACCAGTACTGTACCCCAGTGTTATACGCTGACAGACCTGTCCCCCACCAGTACTGTACCCCAGTGTTATACAGTGACAGACCTGTCCCCACCAGTACTGTACCCCAGTGTTATACACTAACAGACTTGTCCCCACCAGTACTGTACCCTGTGTTATACACTGACAGACCTGTCCGCACCAGTACTGTACCCAAGTGTTATGCAGTGACACACCTGTCCCCACCAGTAATGTACCCCAGTGTTATACACTGACAGACCTGTCCCCACCAGTACTCTACCCCAGTGTTATACAGTGACAGACCTGTCCCCACCAGTACTGTACCCCAGTGTTATACACTGACAGACCTGTCCCCAGCAGTACTGCACCAGAGTGTTATACACTGACAGACATTTCCCTACCAGTACTGTACCCCAGTGTTATACAGTGACAGACCTGTCCCCACCAGTACTGTACCACACTGTTATACACTGACAGACATTTCCCTACCAGTACTGTACCCCAGTGTTATACACTGACAGACCTGTCCCCACCAGTACTCTACCCCAGTGTTATACAGTGACAGACCTGTCCCCACCAGTACTGTACCCCAGTGTTATACACTGACAGACCTGTCCCCAGCAGTACTGCACCAGAGTGTTATACACTGACAGACATTTCCCTACCAGTACTGTACCCCAGTGTTATACAGTGACAGACCTGTCCCCACCAGTACTGTACCACAGTGTTATACACTGACAGACATTTCCCTACCAGTACTGTACCCCAGTGTTATACACTGACAGACCTGTCCCCACCAGTACTCTACCCCAGTGTGATACAGTGACACACCTGTGCCCCACCAGTACTGTACCCCAGTGTTATACACTGACAGACATTTCCCTACCAGTACTGTACCCCAGTGTTATACACTGACAGACCTGTCCCCACCAGTACTGTACCCCAGTGTTATACACTGACAGACCTGTCCCCGCCAGTACTCTATCCCAGTGTTTTCCACTGACAGACCTGTCCCCACCAGTACTCTACCCCAGTGTTATACAGTGACAGACCTGTCCCCACCAGTACTGTACCCCAGTGTTAGACACAGACAGACCTGTCCCTACCACTTCTGTACCCCAGTGTTATACAGTGACAGACGCGTCCCCACCAGTACTGTACCCCAGTGTTATACACTGACAGACCTGTCCCCACCAGTACTGTACCCCAGTGTTATACACTGACAGACCTGTCCCTACCAGTACTGTACCCCAGTGTTATAGACTGACAGACCTGTCCCCACCAGTCCTGTACCCCAGTGTTATACACTGACAGACCTGTCCCCATCAGTACTGTACCCCAGTGTTATACACTGACAGACCTGTCCCCACCAGTACTGTACCCCAGTGTTATACAGTGACAGACGCGTCCCCACCAGTACTGTACCCCAGTGTTATAGACTGACAGACCTGTCCCCACCAGTCCTGTACCCCAGTGTTATACACTGACAGACCTGTCCCCACCACTACTGAACCCCAGTGTTATATTCTGACAGATCTGTCCCCCACCAGTACTGTACCCCAGTGTAATACAGTGACAGACCTGTCCCCACCAGTACTGTTCCCCAGTGTTATACAGTGACAGAACTGTCCCCACCAGTACTGTACCCCAGTGTTATACAGTGACAGACCTGTCCCCACCAGTACTGTACCACAGTGTTGTACGCTGACAGACCTGTCCCCCACCAGTACTGTACCCCAGTGTTATACACTAACAGACCTGTCCCCACCAGTACTGTACCCCAGTGTTATACACTGACAGACCTGTCCCCACCAGTACTGTACCACAGTGTTATACAGTGACAGACCTCTCCCCACCAGTACTGTACCCCAGTGTTATACACTGACCGACATGTCCCCACCAGTACTGTACCCCAGTGTTAAGCAGTGACACACCTGTCCCCACCAGTAATGTACCCCAGTGTTATACAGTGACAGACCTGTGCCCCACCAGTACTGTACCCCAGTGTTATACACTGACAGACCTGTCCCCACCAGTACTCTACCCCAGTGTTATACAGTGACAGACCTGTCCCCACCAGTACTGTACCCCAGTGTTATACACTGACAGACCTGTCCCCACCAGTACTCTACCCCAGTGTTATACAGTGACAGACCTGTCCCCACCAGTACTGTACCACAGTGTTATACAGTGACAGACCTCTCCCCACCAGTACTGTACCCCAGTGTTATACACTGACCGACATGTCCCCACCAGTACTGTACCCCAGTGTTAAGCAGTGACACACCTGTCCCCACCAGTAATGTACCCCAGTGTTATACAGTGACAGACCTGTGCCCCACCAGTACTGTACCCCAGTGTTATACACTGACAGACCTGTCCCCACCAGTACTCTACCCCAGTGTTATACAGTGACAGACCTGTCCCCACCAGTACTGTACCCCAGTGTTATACACTGACAGACCTGTCCCCACCAGTTCTGTACCCCAGTGTTATACACTGACAGACCTGTCCCCACCAGTACTCTACCCCAGTGTTATACACTGACAGACCTGTCCCCACCAGTACTGTACCCCAGTGTTATACACTGAAAGACCTGTCCCTACCAGTACTGTACCCCAGTGTTAGACACAGACAGACCTGTCCCGACCACTACTGTACCCCAGTGTTATACAGTGACAGACGCGTCCCCACCAGTACTGTACCCCAGTGTTATACACTGACAGACCTGTCCCGACCACTACTGTACCCCAGTGTTATACAGTGACAGACGCGTCCCCACCAGTACTGTACCCCAGTGTTATACACTGACAGACCTGTCCCCACCAGTACTGTACCCCAGTGTTATACACTGAAAGACCTGTCCCTACCAGTACTGTACCCCAGTGTTATACAGTGACAGACGCGTCCCCACCAGTACTGTACCCCAGTGTTATACACTGACAGACCTGTCCCCACCAGTACTGTACCCCAGTGTTATACACTGACAGACCTGTCCCCACCAGTACTGTACCCCAGTGTTATACACTGACAGACCTGGCTCCACCAGTACTGTACCCCAGTGTTAGACACAGATAGACCTGTCCCTACCAGTACTGTACCCCAGTGTTATACAGTGACAGACGCGTCCCCATCAGTACTGTATCCCAGTGTTATACAGTGACAGACCTGTCTCCACCAGTACTGTACCCCAGTGTTAGACACAGACAGACCTGTCCCTACCAGTACTGTACCCCAGTGTTATACAGTGACAGACCTGTCCCCACCAGTACTGTACCCCAGTGTTATACACTGACAGACCTGTCCCCACCAGTACGGCACCCCAGTGTTATACACTGACAGACCTGTCCCCACCAGTACTGTACCCCAGTGTTAGACACAGACAGACCTGTCCCTACCAGTACTGTACCCCAGTGTTGTACACTGACAGACCTGTCCCCACCAGTACTGTACCCCAGTGTTATACAGTGACAGACCTGTCCCCACCAGTACTGCACCCCAGTGTTATACACTGACAGACCTGTCTCCACCAGTACTGTACCCCAGTGTTATACACTGACAGACCTGTCCCCACCAGTACTGTACCCCAGTGTTATACACTGACAGACCTGTCCCCACCAGTACTGTACCCCAGTGCTATACACTGACAGACCTGTCCCCACCAGTACTGTACCCCAGTGTTATACAGTGACACACCTGTCCCCACTAGTAATGTACCCCAGTGTTATACACTGACAGACCTGTCCACACCAGTACTGTACCCCAGTGTTATACAGTGACAGACCTGTCCCCACCAGTACTGTACCCCAGTATTATACACTGACAGACCTGTCCCCACCATTACGGCACCCCAGTGTTATATTCTGACAGACCTGTCCCCCACCAGTACTGTACCCCAGTGTAATACAGTGACAGACCTGACCCCACCAGTACTGTATCACAGTGTTCTACGCTGACAGACCTGTCCCCACCAGTACTGTACCCCAGTGTTATATTCCGACAGACCTGTTCCCCACCAGTACTGTACCCCAGTGTTATACAATGACAGACCTGTCCCCACCAGTACTGTACCCCAGTGTTATACAATGACAGACCTGTCCCCACCAGTACTGTACCACAGTGTTATACACTGACAGACCTGTCCCCACCATTACGGCACCCCAGTGTTATATTCTGACAGACCTGTCCCCCACCAGTACTGTACCCCAGTGTAATACAGTGACAGACCTGACCCCACCAGTACTGTATCACAGTGTTCTACGCTGACAGACCTGTCCCCACCAGTACTGTACCCCAGTGTTATATTCCGACAGACCTGTTCCCCACCAGTACTGTACCCCAGTGTTATACAATGACAGACCTGTCCCCACCAGTACTGTACCCCAGTGTTATACAGTGACAGACCTGTCCCCACCAGTAATGTACCCCAGTGTTATTCACTGACCGACCTGTCCCCACCATACTGTACGCCAGTGTTATGCAGAGACAGACCTTTCCACACCAGTACTGTACCCCAGTGTTCTGCACTGACACACCTGTCTCCACCAGTAATGTACCCCAGTGTTATACACTGACAGACATGTCCACACCAGTACTGTACCACAGTGTTATACACTGACAGACCTGTCCCCACCATTACGGCACCCCAGTGTTATATTCTGACAGACCTGTTCCCCACCAGTACTGTACCCCAGTGTTATACAGTGACACACCTGAGCCCCACCAGTACTGTACCCCAGTGTTATACAGTGACACACCTGTCCTCACCAGTAATGTACCCCAGTGTTATACACTGACCGAACTGTCCCTACCATACTGTACCCCAGTGTTATGCAGTGACACACCTGTCCCCACCAGTAATGTGCCCCAGTGTTATACAGTGACACACCTGTCCCCACCAGTACTGTACCCCAGTGTTATACAGTGACAGTCCTGTCCCCACCAGTACTCTACCCCAGTGTTATACACTGACAGACCTGTCCCCACCAGTACTGTACCCCAGTGTTATACACTGACAGACCTGTCCCCACCAGTACTGTACCCCAATGTTTTTAACTGACAGACCTGTCCCCACCTGTACTGTACCCCAGTGTTATGCACTGACAGACCTGTCCCCACCAGTACTGTACCCCAGTGTTATACACTGACAGACCTGTCCCCACCACTACTGAACCCCAGTGTTATATTCTGACAGATCTGTCCCCCACCAGTACTGTACCCCAGTGTAATACAGTGACAGACCTGTCCCCACCAGTACTGTTCCCCAGTGTTATACAGTGACAGAACTGTCCCCACCAGTACTGTACCCCAGTGTTATACACTAACAGACCTGTCCCCACCAGTACTGTACCCCAGTGTTATACACTGACAGACCTGTCCCCACCAGTACTGTACCACAGTGTTGTACGCTGATCGACCTGTCCCCCACCAGTACTGTACCCCAGTGTTATACACTAACAGACCTGTCCCCACCAGTACTGTACCCCAGTGTTATACACTGACAGACCTGTCCCCACCAGTACTGTACCACAGTGTTATACAGTGACAGACCTCTCCCCACCAGTACTGTACCCCAGTGTTATAAACTGACCGACATGTCCCCACCAGTACTGTACCCCAGTGTTATGCAGTAACACACCTGTCCCCACCAGTACTGTACCCCAGTGTTATACAGTGACACACCTGTGCCCCACCAGTTCTGTACCCCAGTGTTATACACTGACAGACCTGTCCCCACCAGTACTCTACCCCAGTGTTATACAGTGACAGACCTGTCCCCACCAGTACTGTACCCCAGTGTTAGACACAGACAGACCTGTCCCTACCACTACTGTACCCCAGAGTTATACAGTGACAGACGCGTCCCCACCAGTACTGTACCCCAGTGTTATACACTGACAGACCTGTCCCCACCAGTACTGTACCCCAGTGTTATACACTGACAGACCTGTCCCCACCACTACTGAACCCCAGTGTTATATTCTGACAGATCTGTCCCCCACCAGTACTGTACCCCAGTGTAATACAGTGACAGACCTGTCCCCACCAGTACTGTTCCCCAGTGTTATACAGTGACAGACCTGTCCCCACCAGTACTGTACCACAGTGTTGTACGCTGACAGACCTGTCCCCCACCAGTACTGTACCCCAGTGTTATACACTAACAGACCTGTCCCCACCAGTACTGTACCACAGTGTTATACACTGTCAGACCTCTCCCCACCAGTACTGTACCCCAGTGTTATACACTGACCGACATGTCCCCACCAGTACTGTACCCCAGTGTTATGCAGTGACACACCTGTCCCCACCAGTAATGTACCCCAGTGTTATACAGTGACACACCTGTGCCCCACCAGTACTGTACCCCAGTGTTATACACTGACAGACCTGTCCCCACCAGTACTCTACCCCAGTGTTATACAGTGACAGACTTGTCCCCACCAGTACTGTACCCCAGTGTTAGACACAGACAGACCTGTCCCTACCACTACTGTACCCCAGTGTTATACAGTGACAGACGCGTCCCCACCAGTACTGTACCCCAGTGTTATACACTGACAGACCTGTCCCCACCAGTACTGTACCCCAGTGTTATACACTGACAGACCTGTCCCTACCAGTACTGTACCCCAGTGTTATACAGTGACAGACGCGTCCCCACCAGTACTGTACCCCAGTGTTATACACTGACAGACCTGTCCCCACCAGTACTGCACCCCAGTGTTATACACTGACAGACCTGTCCACACCAGTACTGTACCCCAGTGTTATACACTGACAGACCTGGCCCCACCAGTACTGTACCCCAGTGTTAGACACAGACAGACCTGTCCCTACCAGTACTGTACCCCAGTGTTATACAGTGACAGACGCGTTCCCACCAGTACTGTATCCCAGTGTTATACAGTGACAGACCTGTCTCCACCAGTACTGTACCCCAGTGTTAGACACAGACAGACCTGTCCCTACCAGGACTGTACCCCAGTGATATACAGTGACAGACCTGTCTCCACCAGTACTGTACCCCAGTGTTATACACTGACAGACCTGTCCCCACCAGTACTGTACCCCAGTGTTAGACACAGACAGACCTGTCCCTACCAGTACTGTACCCCAGTGTTATACACTGACAGACCTGTCCCCACCAGTACCGTACCCCAGTGTTATACAGTGACAGACCTGTCCCCACCAGTACTGCACCCCAGTGTTATACACTGACAGACCTGTCTCCACCAGTACTGTACCCCAGTGTTATACACTGACAGACCTGTCCCCACCAGTACTGTACCCCAGTGTTATACACTGACAGACCTGTCCCCACCAGTACGGCACCCCAGTGTTATACACTGACAGACCTGTCCCCACCAGTACTGTACCCCAGTGTTAGACACAGACAGACCTGTCCCTACCAGTACTGTACCCCAGTGTTGTACACTGACAGACCTGTCCCCACCAGTACTGTACCCCAGTGTTATACAGTGACAGACCTGTCCCCACCAGTACTGTACCCCAGTGCTATACACTGACAGACCTGTCCCCACCAGTACTGTACCCCAGTGTTATACAGTGACACACCTGTCCCCACTAGTAATGTACCCCAGTGTTATACACTGACAGACCTGTCCACATCAGTACTGTACCCCAGTGTTATACAGTGACAGACCTGTCCCCACCAGTACTGTACCCCAGTATTATACACTGACAGACCTGTCCCCACCATTACGGCACCCCAGTGTTATATTCTGACAGACCTGTCCCCCACCAGTACTGTACCCCAGTGTAATACAGTGACAGACCTGACCCCACCAGTACTGTATCACAGTGTTCTACGCTGACAGACCTGTCCCCACCAGTACTGTACCCCAGTGTTATATTCCGACAGACCTGTTCCCCACCAGTACTGTACCCCAGTGTTATACAATGACAGACCTGTCCCCACCAGTACTGTACCCCAGTGTTATACAATGACAGACCTGTCCCCACCAGTACTGTACCACAGTGTTATACACTGACAGACCTGTCCCCACCATTACGGCACCCCAGTGTTATATTCTGACAGACCTGTCCCCCACCAGTACTGTACCCCAGTGTAATACAGTGACAGACCTGACCCCACCAGTACTGTATCACAGTGTTCTACGCTGACAGACCTGTCCCCACCAGTACTGTACCCCAGTGTTATATTCCGACAGACCTGTTCCCCACCAGTACTGTACCCCAGTGTTATACAATGACAGACCTGTCCCCACCAGTACTGTACCCCAGTGTTATACAGTGACAGACCTGTCCCCACCAGTAATGTACCCCAGTGTTATTCACTGACCGACCTGTCCCCACCATACTGTACGCCAGTGTTATGCAGAGACAGACCTTTCCACACCAGTACTGTACCCCAGTGTTCTGCACTGACACACCTGTCTCCACCAGTAATGTACCCCAGTGTTATACACTGACAGACATGTCCACACCAGTACTGTACCACAGTGTTATACACTGACAGACCTGTCCCCACCATTACGGCACCCCAGTGTTATATTCTGACAGACCTGTTCCCCACCAGTACTGTACCCCAGTGTTATACAGTGACACACCTGAGCCCCACCAGTACTGTACCCCAGTGTTATACAGTGACACACCTGTCCTCACCAGTAATGTACCCCAGTGTTATACACTGACCGAACTGTCCCTACCATACTGTACCCCAGTGTTATGCAGTGACACACCTGTCCCCACCAGTAATGTGCCCCAGTGTTATACAGTGACACACCTGTCCCCACCAGTACTGTACCCCAGTGTTATACAGTGACAGTCCTGTCCCCACCAGTACTCTACCCCAGTGTTATACACTGACAGACCTGTCCCCACCAGTACTGTACCCCAGTGTTATACACTGACAGACCTGTCCCCACCAGTACTGTACCCCAATGTTTTTAACTGACAGACCTGTCCCCACCTGTACTGTACCCCAGTGTTATGCACTGACAGACCTGTCCCCACCAGTACTGTACCCCAGTGTTATACACTGACAGACCTGTCCCCACCACTACTGAACCCCAGTGTTATATTCTGACAGATCTGTCCCCCACCAGTACTGTACCCCAGTGTAATACAGTGACAGACCTGTCCCCACCAGTACTGTTCCCCAGTGTTATACAGTGACAGAACTGTCCCCACCAGTACTGTACCCCAGTGTTATACACTAACAGACCTGTCCCCACCAGTACTGTACCCCAGTGTTATACACTGACAGACCTGTCCCCACCAGTACTGTACCACAGTGTTGTACGCTGATCGACCTGTCCCCCACCAGTACTGTACCCCAGTGTTATACACTAACAGACCTGTCCCCACCAGTACTGTACCCCAGTGTTATACACTGACAGACCTGTCCCCACCAGTACTGTACCACAGTGTTATACAGTGACAGACCTCTCCCCACCAGTACTGTACCCCAGTGTTATAAACTGACCGACATGTCCCCACCAGTACTGTACCCCAGTGTTATGCAGTAACACACCTGTCCCCACCAGTACTGTACCCCAGTGTTATACAGTGACACACCTGTGCCCCACCAGTTCTGTACCCCAGTGTTATACACTGACAGACCTGTCCCCACCAGTACTCTACCCCAGTGTTATACAGTGACAGACCTGTCCCCACCAGTACTGTACCCCAGTGTTAGACACAGACAGACCTGTCCCTACCACTACTGTACCCCAGAGTTATACAGTGACAGACGCGTCCCCACCAGTACTGTACCCCAGTGTTATACACTGACAGACCTGTCCCCACCAGTACTGTACCCCAGTGTTATACACTGACAGACCTGTCCCCACCACTACTGAACCCCAGTGTTATATTCTGACAGATCTGTCCCCCACCAGTACTGTACCCCAGTGTAATACAGTGACAGACCTGTCCCCACCAGTACTGTTCCCCAGTGTTATACAGTGACAGACCTGTCCCCACCAGTACTGTACCACAGTGTTGTACGCTGACAGACCTGTCCCCCACCAGTACTGTACCCCAGTGTTATACACTAACAGACCTGTCCCCACCAGTACTGTACCACAGTGTTATACACTGTCAGACCTCTCCCCACCAGTACTGTACCCCAGTGTTATACACTGACCGACATGTCCCCACCAGTACTGTACCCCAGTGTTATGCAGTGACACACCTGTCCCCACCAGTAATGTACCCCAGTGTTATACAGTGACACACCTGTGCCCCACCAGTACTGTACCCCAGTGTTATACACTGACAGACCTGTCCCCACCAGTACTCTACCCCAGTGTTATACAGTGACAGACTTGTCCCCACCAGTACTGTACCCCAGTGTTAGACACAGACAGACCTGTCCCTACCACTACTGTACCCCAGTGTTATACAGTGACAGACGCGTCCCCACCAGTACTGTACCCCAGTGTTATACACTGACAGACCTGTCCCCACCAGTACTGTACCCCAGTGTTATACACTGACAGACCTGTCCCTACCAGTACTGTACCCCAGTGTTATACAGTGACAGACGCGTCCCCACCAGTACTGTACCCCAGTGTTATACACTGACAGACCTGTCCCCACCAGTACTGCACCCCAGTGTTATACACTGACAGACCTGTCCACACCAGTACTGTACCCCAGTGTTATACACTGACAGACCTGGCCCCACCAGTACTGTACCCCAGTGTTAGACACAGACAGACCTGTCCCTACCAGTACTGTACCCCAGTGTTATACAGTGACAGACGCGTTCCCACCAGTACTGTATCCCAGTGTTATACAGTGACAGACCTGTCTCCACCAGTACTGTACCCCAGTGTTAGACACAGACAGACCTGTCCCTACCAGGACTGTACCCCAGTGATATACAGTGACAGACCTGTCTCCACCAGTACTGTACCCCAGTGTTATACACTGACAGACCTGTCCCCACCAGTACTGTACCCCAGTGTTAGACACAGACAGACCTGTCCCTACCAGTACTGTACCCCAGTGTTATACACTGACAGACCTGTCCCCACCAGTACCGTACCCCAGTGTTATACAGTGACAGACCTGTCCCCACCAGTACTGCACCCCAGTGTTATACACTGACAGACCTGTCTCCACCAGTACTGTACCCCAGTGTTATACACTGACAGACCTGTCCCCACCAGTACTGTACCCCAGTGTTATACACTGACAGACCTGTCCCCACCAGTACTGTACCCCAGTGTTATACACTGACAGACCTGTCCCCACCAGTACTGTACCCCAGTGTTATACAGTGACACACCTGTCCCCACTAGTAATGTACCCCAGTGTTATACACTGACAGACCTGTCCACACCAGTACTGTACCACAGTGTTATACACTGACAGACCTGTCCCCACCAGTACTCTACCCCAGTGTTATACACTGACAGACCTGTCCCCACCAGTACTGTACCCCAGTGTTATACAGCGACAGACCTGTCCCCACCAGTACAGTACTCCAGTGTTATACAGTGACAGACCTGTCCGCACCAGTACTGTACTCCAGTGTTATACACTGACAGACCTGTCCCCACCAGTACTCTACCCCAGTGTTGTACACTGACAGACCTGATCCCACCTGTACTGTACCCCAGTGTTATACACTGACAGACCTGTCCCTACCAGTACTGTACCCCAGTGTTATACAGTGACAGACGCGTCCCCACCAGTACTGTACCCCAGTGTTATACACTGACAGACCTGTCCCCACCAGTACAGTACTCCAGTGTTATACAGTGACAGACCTGTCCGCACCAGTACTGTACCCCAGTGTTATACAGTGTCAGACCTGTCCCCTCCAGTACTGTACCACAGTATTATACACTGACAGACCTGTCCCCACCAGTACTGTTCCCCAGTGTTATACACTGACAGACCTGTCCCCACCAGTACTGTACCACAGTGTTATACACTGACAGACCTGTCCCCACCAGTTCTGTACCACAGTGTTATCCACTGACAGACCTGTCCCCACCAGTCCTGTTCCCCAGTGTTATACACTGACAGACCTGTCCCCACCATACTGTACCCCAGTGTTATACACTGACAGACCTGTCCCCACCAGTACTGTACCCCAGTGTTATACACTGACAGACCTGTCCCCACCTGTACTGTATCCCAGTGTTATACACTGACAGACCTGTCCCCACCAGTACTGTACCCCAGTGTTATACACTGACAGACCTGTCCCCACCAGTACTGTACCCCAGTGTTATACACTGACAGACCTGTCCCCACCAGTACTGTACCCCAGTGTTATACACTGACAGACCTGTCCCCACCAGTACTGTACCCCAGTGTTATACACTGATGGACCTGTCCCCACCAGTACTGTACCCCATTGTTATACACTGACAGACCTGTCCCCACCAGTACTGTACCCCAGTGTTATTCACTGACCGACCTGTCCCCACCATACTGTACCCCAGTGTTATGCAGAGACAGACCTGTCCCCACCAGTACTGCACCCCAGTGTTATTCACTGACCGACCTGTCCCCACCAGTAATGTACCCCAGTGTTATACAGTGACACACCTGTCCCCACCAGTAATGTACCCCAGTGTTATACACTGACCGAACTGTCCCCACCAGTACTGTACCCCAGTGTTATACAGTGACAGTCCTGTCCCCACCAGTACTCTACCCCAGTGTTATACACTGACAGACCTGTCCCCACCATTACTGTACCCCAGTGTAATACACTGACAGACCTGTCCCGTCCACTACTGTACCCCAGTGTTATACAGTGACAGACGCGTCCCCACCAGTACTGTACCCCAGTGTGATACACTGACAGACCTGTCCCCACCAGTACTGTACCCCAATGTTATAAACTGACAGACCTGTCCCCACCTGTACTGTACCCCAGTGTTATACACTGACAGATCTGTCCCCCACCAGTACTGTACCCCAGTGTTATACACTGACAGACCTGTCCCCACCACTACTGAACCCCAGTGTTATACGCTGACAGACCTGTCCCCCACCAGTACTGTACCCCAGTGTTATACAGTGACAGACCTGTCCCCACCAGTACTGTACCCCAGTGTTATACACTAACAGACTTGTCCCCACCAGTACTGTACCCTGTGTTATACACTGACAGACCTGTCCCCACCAGTACTGTACCACAGTGTTATACAGTGACAGACCTCTCCCCACCAGTACTGTACCCCAGTGTTATACACTGACCGACATGTCCCCACCAGTACTGTACCCCAGTGTTATACAGTGACACACCTGTGCCCCACCAGTTCTGTACCCCAGTGTTCTACACTGACAGACCTGTCCCCACCAGTACTCTACCCCAGTGTTATACAGTGACACACCTGTGCCCCACCAGTACTGTACCCCAGTGTTATACACTGACAGACCTGTCCCCAGCAGTACTGTACCAGAGTGTTATACACTGACAGACATTTCCCTACCAGTACTGTACCCCAGTGTTATACAGTGACAGACCTGTCCCCACCAGTACTGTACCACAGTGTTATACACTGACAGACATTTCCCTACCAGTACTGTACCCCAGTGTTATACACTGACAGACCTGTCCCCACCAGTACTCTACCCCAGTGTGATACAGTGACACACCTGTGCCCCACCAGTACTGTACCCCAGTGTTATACACTGACAGACATTTCCCTACCAGTACTGTACCCCAGTGTTATACACTGACAGACCTGTCCCCACCAGTACTGTACCCCAGTGTTATACACTGACAGACCTGTCCCCGCCAGTACTCTATCCCAGTGTTATACAGTGACACACCTGTGCCCCACCAGTACTGCACCCCAGTGTTATACACTGACAGACCTGTCCCCACCAGTACTGTACCCCAGTGTTAGACACAGACAGACCTGTCCCTACCAGTACTGTACCCCAGTGTTATACAGTGACAGACGCGTCCCCACCAGTACTGTACCCCAGTGTTATACACTGACAGACCTGTCCCCACCAGTACTGTACCCCAGTGTTATACACTGACAGACCTGTCCCCACCAGTACTGTACCCCAGTGTTAGACACAGACAGACCTGTCCCTACCAGTACTGTACCCCAGTGTTATACAGTGACAGACGCGTCCCCACCAGTACTGTACCCCAGTGTTATACACTGACAGACCTATCCCCACCAGTACTGTACCCCAGTGTTATACACTGACAGACCTGTCCCCACCAGTACTGTACCCCAGTGTTATACACTGACAGACCAGTCCCCACCAGTACTGTACCACAGTGTTATACACTGACAGACCTGTCCCCACCAGTACTGTACCACAGTGATATACACTGACAGACCTGTCCCCACCAGTCCTGTTCCCCAGTGTTATACACTGACAGACCTGTCCCCACCAGTACTGTACCCCAGTGTTATATACTGACACACCTGTCCCCACCAGTAATGTACCCCAGTGTTATACAGTGGCACACCTGAGCCCCACCAGTACTGTACCCCAGTGTTATACACTGACCGAACTGTCCCCACCATACTGTACCCCAGTGTTATGCAGTGACACACCTGTCCCCACCAGTAATGTGCCCCAGTGTCATACAGTGACAGACCTTTCCCTACCAGTACTGTACCCCAGTGTTATACAATGACAGTCCTGTCCCCACCAGTACTCTACCCCAGTGTTATACAGTGACAAACCTGTCCCCACCAGTACTGTACCCCAGTGTTAGACACAGACAGACCTGTCCCTACCACTACTGTACCCCAGTGTTATACAGTGACAGACGCGTCCCCACCAGTACTGTACCCCAGTGTTATACACTGACAGACCTGTCCCCACCAGTACTGTACCCCAGTGTTATACACTGACAGACCTGTCCCTACCAGTACTGTACCCCAGTGTTATACAGTGACAGACGCGTCCCCACCAGTACTGTACCCCAGTGTTATACACTGACAGACCTGTCCCCACCAGTACTGTACCCCAGTGTTATACACTGACAGACCTGTCCACACCAGTACTGTACCCCAGTGTTATACACTGACAGACCTGGCCCCACCAGTACTGTACCCCAGTGTTAGACACAGACAGACCTGTCCCTACCAGTACTGTACCCCAGTGTTATACAGTGACAGACGCGTCCCCACCAGCACTGTATCCCAGTGTTATACAGTGACAGACCTGTCTCCACCAGTACTGTACCCCAGTGTTATACACTGACAGACCTGGCCCCACCAGTACTGTTCCCCAGTGTTAGACACAGACAGACCTGTCCCTACCAGGACTGTACCCCAGTGTTATACAGTGACAGACCTGTCTCCACCAGTACTGTACCCCAGTGTTATACACTGACAGACCTGTCCCCACCAGTACTGTACCCCAGTGTTATACACTGACAGACCTGTCCCCACCAGTACGGCACCCCAGTGTTATACACTGACAGACCTGTCCCCACCAGTACTGTACCACAGTATTATACACTGACAGACCTGTCCCCACCAGTACTGTTCCCCAGTGTTATACACTGACAGACCTGGCCCCACCAGTACTGTTCCCCAGTGTTAGACACAGACAGACCTGTCCCTACCAGGACTGTACCCCAGTGTTATACAGTGACAGACCTGTCTCCACCAGTACTGTACCCCAGTGTTATACACTGACAGACCTGTCCCCACCAGTACGGCACCCCAGTGTTATACACTGACAGACCTGTCCCCACCAGTACTGTACCACAGTATTATACACTGACAGACCTGTCCCCACCAGTACTGTTCCCCAGTGTTATACACTGACAGACCTGTCCCCACCAGTACTGTACCACAGTGTTATAGACTGACAGACCTGTCCCCACCATTACTGTACCCCAGTGTAATACACTGACAGACCTGTCCCGACCACTACTGTACCCCAGTGTTATACAGTGACAGACGCGTCCCCACCAGTACTGTACCCCAGTGTGATACACTGACAGACCTGTCCCCACCAGTACTGTACCCCAATGTTATAAACTGACAGACCTGTCCCCACCTGTACTGTACCCCAGTGTTATACACTGACAGACCTGTCCCCACCAGTACTGTACCCCAGTGTTATGCACTGACAGACCTGTCCCCACCAGTACTGTACCACAGTGTTACACACTGACAGACCTGTCCCCACCATTACTGTACCCCAGTGTAATACACTGACAGACCTGTCCCGACCACTACTGTACCCCAGTGTTATACAGTGACAGACGCGTCCCCACCAGTACTGTACCCCAGTGTGATACACTGACAGACCTGTCCCCACCAGTACTGTACCCCAATGTTATAAACTGACAGACCTGTCCCCACCTGTACTGTACCCCAGTGTTATACACTGACAGACCTGTCCCCACCAGTACTGTACCCCAGTGTTATGCACTGACAGACCTGTCCCCACCACTACTGAACCCCAGTGTTATATTCTGACAGATCTGTCCCCCACCAGTACTGTACCCCAGTGTTATACAGTGACAGACCTGTCCCCACCAGTACTGTACCACAGTGTTATACAGTGACAGACCTCTCCCCACCAGTACTGTACCCCAGTGATATACACTGACCGACATGTCCCCACCAGTACTGTACCCCAGTGTTATGCAGTGACACACCTGTCCCCACCAGTAATGTACCCCAGTGTTATACAGTGACACACCTGTGCCCCACCAGTTCTGTACCCCAGTGTTCTACACTGACAGACCTGTCCCCACCAGTACTCTACCCCAGTGTTATACAGTGACACACCTGTGCCCCACCAGTACTTTACCCCAGTGTTATACACTGACAGACATTTCCCTACCAGTACTGTACCCCAGTGTTATACAGTGACAGACCTGTCCCCACCAGTACTGTACCCCAGTGTTATACACTGACAGACCTGTCCCCACCAGTACTCTATCCCCGTGTTATACAGTGACACACCTGTGCCCCACCAGTACTGCACCCCAGTGTTATACACTGACAGACCTGTCCCCACCAGTACTGTACCCCAGTGTTAGACACAGACAGACCTGTCCCTACCAGTACTGTACCCCAGTGTTATACAGTGACAGACGCGTCCCCACCAGTACTGTACCCCAGTGTTATACACTGACAGACCTATCCCCACCAGTACTGTACCCCAGTGTTATACACTGACAGACCTGTCCCTACCAGTACTGTACCCCAGTGTTATACACTGACAGACCTGTCCCCACCAGTACTGTACCACAGTGTTATACACTGACAGACCTGTCCCCACCAGTACTGTACCACAGTGATATACACTGACAGACCTGTCCCCACCAGTCCTGTTCCCCAGTGTTATACACTGACAGACCTGTCCCCACCATACTGTACCCCAGTGTTATACACGGACAGACCTGTCCCCACCAGTACTGTACCCCAGTGTTATACACTGACAGACCTGTCCCCACCAGTACTGTACCCCAGTGTTATACACTGACGGACCTGTCCCCACCAGTACTGTACCCCATTGTTATAGACTGTACAGCCCTGTCCCCACCAGTACTGTACCACAGTGTTATACACTGACAGACCTGTCCCCACCAGTAATGTACCCCAGTGTTATTCACTGACCGACCTGTCCCCACCATACTGTACCACAGTGTTATGCAGAGACAGACCTTTCCACACCAGTACTGTACCCCAGTGTTATATACTGACACACCTGTCCCCACCAGTACTGTACCCCTGTGTTATACACTGACAGACCTGTCCCCAACAATAATGTACCCCAGTGTTATACACTGACCGAACTGTTCCCACCAGTACTGTACCCCAGTGTTATACACTGACAGACCTTTCCCTACCAGTACTGTACCCCAGTGTTATACACTGACAGACCTGTCCCCACCAGTACTGTACCCCAGTGTTATACAGTGACAGACCTGTCCCCACCAGTACTGTACCCCAGTGTTATACAGTGACAGTCCTGTCCCCACCAGTACTCTACCCCAGTGTTATACACTGACAGACCTGTCCCCACCATTACTGTACCCCAGTGTAATACACTGACAGACCTGTCCCTACCAGTACTGTACCCCAGTGTTATACAGTGACAGACGCGTCCCCACCAGTACTGTACCCCAGTGTGATACACTGACAGACCTGTTCCCACCAGTACTGTACCCCAATGTTATAAACTGACAGACCTGTCCCCACCTGTACTGTACCCCAGTGTTATACACTGACAGACCTGTCCCCACCAGTACTGTACCCCAGTGTTATACACTGATAGACCTGTCCCCACCAGTACTGAACCCCAGTTTTATATTCTGACAGATCTGTCCCCCACCAGTACTGTACCCCAGTGTTATACAGTGACAGACCTGTCCCCACCAGTACTGTACCCCAGTGTTATACGCTGACAGATCTGTCCCCCACCAGTACTGTACCCCAGTGTTATACACTAACAGACTTGTCCCCACCAGTACTGTACCCAGTGTTATACACTGACAGACCTGTCCCCACCAGTACTGTACCACAGTGTTATACAGTGACAGACCTCTCCCCACCAGTACTGTACCCCAGTGTTATACACTGACCGACATGTCCCCACCAGTACTGTACCACAGTGTTATACACTGACAGACCTGTCCCCACCAGTAATGTACCCCAGTGTTAGACACAGACAGACCTGTCCCCACCAGTACTGTACCCCAGTGTTAGACACAGACAGACCTGTCCCTACCAGTACTGTACCCCAGTGTTATACAGTGACAGACGCGTCCCCACCAGTACTGTACCCCAGTGTTATACACTGACAGACCTGTCCCCACCAGTACTGTACCCCAGTGTTATACACTGACAGACCTGTCCCCACCAGTACTGTACCCCAGTGTTATACACTGACAGACCTGTCCGCACCAGTACTGTACCCCAGTGTTATACACTGACAGACCTGTCCCCACCAGTACTGTACCCCAGTGTTATACACTGACAGACCTGTCCCCACCAGTACTGTACCCCAGTGTTATACTCAGACAGACCTGTCCCCACCAGTACTGTACCCCAGTGTTAGACACAGACAGACCTGTCCCTCCCAGTACTGTACCCCAGTGTTATACAGTGACAGACGCGTCCCCACCAGTACTGTACCCCAGTGTTATAGACTGACAGACCTGTCCCCACCAGTACTGTACCCCAGTGTTATACACTGACAGACCTGTCCCCACCAGTACGGCACCCCAGTGTTATACAATGACAGACCTGTCCCCACCAGTACGGCACCCCAGTGTTATATTCTGACAGACCTGTCCCCACCAGTACTGTACCCCAGTGTAATACAGTGACAGACCTGTCCCCACCAGTACTGTACCCCAGTGTTATACAGTGACAGACCTGTCCCCACCAGTACTGTACCCCAGTATTATACAGTGACACACCTGTCCCCACTAGTAATGTACCCCAGTGTTATACACTGACCGACCTGTCCCCACCAGACCGTACCCCAGTGTTATGCAGAGACAGACCTCTCCACACCAGTACTGTACCACAGTGTTATACACTGACAGACCTGTCCCCACCAGTACTCTACCCCAGTGTTATACACTGACAGACCTGTCCCCACCAGTACTGTACCCCAGTGTTATACACTGACAGACCTGTCCCCACCAGTACTGTACCCCAGTGTTATACAGTGACAGACCTGTCCGCACCAGTACTGTACCACAGTGTTATACACTGACAGACCTGTCCCCACCAGTACTCTACCCCAGTGTTATACACTGACAGACCTGCTCCCACCAGTACAGTACCCCAGTGTTATACACTGACAGACCTGTCCCTACCAGTACTGTACCCCAGTGTTATACAGTGACAGACGCGTCCCCACCAGTACTGTACCCCAGTGTTAACACTGACAGACCTGTCCCGAACAGTACTGTACCCCAGTGTTATACACTGACAGACCTGTCCCCACCAGTACTGTACCCCAGTGTTATACACTGACAGACCTGTCCCCACCAGTACTGTACCACAGTGTTATACACTGACAGACCTGTCTCCACCAGTACTGTACCACAGTGTTATACACTGACAGACCTGTCCCCACCAGTACTGTACCCCAGTGTTATACACTGACAGACCTGTCCCCACCAGTACTGTACCCCAGTGTTATACACTGACAGACCTGTCCCCACCAGTACTGTACCCCAGTGTTATACACTGACAGACCTGTCCCCACCAGTACGGCACCCCAGTGTTATATTCTGACAGACCTGTCCCCACCAGTACTGTACCCCAGTGTAATACAGTGACAGACCTGTCCCCACCAGTACTGTACCCCAGTGTTATACAGTGACAGACCTGTCCCCACCAGTACTGTACCCCAGTGTTATACAGTGACACACCTGTCCCCACTAGTAATGTACCCCAGTGTTATACACTGACCGACCTGTCCCCACCATACCGTACCCCAGTGTTATGCAGAGACAGACCTGTCCACACCAGTACTGTACCACAGTGTTATACACTGACAGACCTATCCCCACCAGTACTCTACCCCAGTGTTATACACTGACAGAACTGTCCCCACCAGTACTGTACCCCAGTGTTATACACTGACAGACCTGTCCCCACCAGTACTGTACCCCAGTGTTATACAGTGACAGACCTGTCCGCACCAGTACTGTACCCCAGTGTTATACACTGACAGACCTGTCCCCACCAGTACTCTACCCCAGTGTTATACACTGACAGACCTGCTCCCACCAGTACTGTACCCCAGTGTTATACACTGACAGACCTGTCCCTACCAGTACTGTACCCCAGTGTTATACAGTGACAGACGCGTCCCCACCAGTACTGTACCCCAGTGTTATACACTGACAGACCTGTCCCGAACAGTACTGTACCCCAGTGTTATACAGTGACAGACCTGTCCCTACCAGTACTGTACCCCAGTGTTATACAGTGACAGACGCGTCCCCACCAGTACTGTACCCCAGTGTTATACACTGACAGACCTGTCCCCACCAGTACTGTTCCCCAGTGTTATACACTGACAGACCTGTCCCCACCATACTGTACCCCAGTGTTATACACTGACGGACCTGTCCCCACCAGTACTGTACCCCATTGTTATACAATGACAGACCTGTCCCCACCAGTACTGTACCCCAGTGTTATACAGTGACAGACCTGTCCCCACCAGTACTGTACCCCAGTGTTATACACTGACAGACCTGTCCCCACCAGTACTGTACCCCAGTGTTATACATTGACAGACCTGTCCCCACCAGTACTGTACCCCAGTGTTATACACTGACGGACCTGTCCCCACCATACCGTACCCCAGTGTTATGCAGAGACAGACCTGTCCCCACCAGTACTGTACCACAGTGTTATACACTGACAGACCTGTCCCCACCAGTACTCTACCCCAGTGTTATACACTGACAGAACTGTCCCCACCAGTACTGTACCCCAGTGTTATACACTGACAGACCTGTCCCCACCAGTACTGTACCCCAGTGTTATACAGTGACAGACCTGTCCGCACCAGTACTGTACCACAGTGTTATACAGAGACAGACCTGTCCCCACCAGTACTGTACCCCAGTGTTATACAGTGACAGACCTGTCCCCACCAGTACTGTACCCCAGTGTTATACAGTGACAGACCTGTCCCCACCAGTACTGTCCCCCAGTGTTATACAGTGACAGACCTGACCCCACCAGTACTGTACCCCAGTGTTATACACTGACAGACCTGTCCCCACCAGTACTGTACCCCAGTGTTATACACTGACAGACCTGTCCCCACCAGTACTGTACCCCAGTGTTATACACTGACAGACCTGCTCCCACCAGTACTGTACCCCAGTGTTATACACTGACAGACCTGTCCCTACCAGTACTGTACCCCAGTGTTATACAGTGACAGACGCGTCCCCACCAGTACTGTACCACAGTGGTATACACTGACAGACCTGTCTCGAACAGTACTGTACCCCAGTGTTATACACTGACAGACCTGTCCCCACCAGTACTGTACCCCAGTGTTATACACTGACAGACCTGTCCCCACCAGTACTGTACCACAGTGTTATACACTGACAGACCTGTCCCCACCATACTGTACCCCAGTGTTATACACTGACAGACCTGTCCCCACCAGTACTGTTCCCCAGTGTTATACACTGACAGACCTGTCCCCACCAGTACTGTTCCCCAGTGTTATACACTGACAGACCTGTCCCCACCATACTGTACCCCAGTGTTATACACTGACAGACCTGTCCCCACCATACTGTACCCCAGTGTTATACATTGACAGTCCTGTCCCCACCAGTAATGTACCCCACTGTTATACAGTGACAGACCTGTCCCCACCAGTACAGTACCCCAGTGTTATACACTGACAGACCTGTCCCCACCAGTACTTTACCCCATTGTTATACAATGACAGACCTGTCCCCACCAGTACTGTACCCCAGTATTATACACTGACAGACCTGTCCCCACCAGTACTGTACCCCAGTGTTATACACTGACAGACCTGTCCCCACCAGTACTTTACCCCATTGTTATACAATGACAGACCTGTCCCCACCAGTACTGTACCCCAGTATTATACACTGACAGACCTGTCCCCACCAGTACTGTACCCCAGTGTTATACACTGACAGACCAGTCCCCACCAGTACTGTACCCCAGTGTTATACACTGACGGACCTGTCCCCACCAGTACTGTACCCCATTGTTATAGACTGTACAGACCTGTCCCCACCAGTACTGTACCACAGTGTCATACAGTGACAGACCTGTCCCCACCAGTACTGTACCCCAGTGTTATACAGTGACAGACCTGTCCCCATCAGTACTGTACCCCAGTGTTATACAGTGACAGACCTGTCCCCACCAGTACTGTACCCCAGTGTTATACACTGACAGACCTGTCCCCACCAGTACTGTACCCCAGTGTTATACACTGACCGACCTGTCCCCACCAGTACTGTACCCCAGTGTTATGCAGTGACACACCTGTGCCCCACCAGTACTGTACCCCAGTGTTATACATTGACACACCTGTCCCCACCAGTACTGTACCACAGTGTTATACAGTGACAGACCTGTCCCCACCAGTACTGTACCCCAGTGTTATACATTGACACACCTGTCCCCACCAGTACTGTACCACAATGTTATACAGTGACAGACCTCTCCCCACCAGTACTGTACCACAGTGTTATACACTGACAGACCTGTTCCCACCAGTACTGTACCCCAGTGTTAAACAGTGACACACCTGTGCCCCACCAGCACTGTACCCCAGTGTTATACAGTGACACACCTGTGCCCCACCAGTACTGTACCCCAGTTATACAGTGACAGACCTGTCCCCACCAGTACTGTACCCCAGTGTTATACAGTGACACACCTGTGCCCCACCAGTACTGTACCACAGTGTTATACAGTGATAGACCTGTCCCCACCAGTACTGTACCCCAGTGTTATACACTGACAGACCTGTCCCCACCAATACTGTACCCTATTGTTATACACTGACAGGCCTGTCCCCACCAGTACTGTACCCCAGTTTTATCCTCTGATAGACCTGTACCCACCAGTACTGTACCCCAGTGTTATAAACTGACAGACCTGTACCCACCAGTACTGTACCCCAGTGTTATACAGTGACAGAACTGACCCCACCAGTACTGTACCACAGTGTTATACAGTGACAGACCTGTCCCCACCAGGACTGTACCCCAGTTTTATACACTGACAGACCTGTTCCCACCAGTACTGTACCCCAGTGTTATAAACTGACAGACCTGTACCTTCCAGTACTGTACCCCAGTGTTATACAGTGACAGACCTGACCCCACCAGTACTGTACCACAGTGTTATACATTGATACACCTGTCCCCACCAGTACTGTACCCCAGTGTTATACACTGACAGACCCGTCCCCCACAAGTACTGTACTCCAGTGTTATACATTGACACACGTGTCCCCACCAGTACTGTACCCCAGTGTTATACACTGACAGACCCGTCCCCCACAAGTACTGTACCCCAGTTTTATACACTGACAGACCTGTCCCCACCAGTACTGTTCCCCACTGTTATACAGTGACAGACCTGTCCCCACCAGTACTGTACCCCAGTGTTATACACTGACAGACCCGTCCCCCACAAGTACTGTACTCCAGTGTTATACACTGACAGACCTGTCCCCACCAGTACTGTACCCCAGTGTTATACACAGACAGTCCCGTCCCCCACCAGTACTGTACCCCAGTGTTATACACTGACAGACCCGTCCCCCACAAGTACTGTACTCCAGTGTTATACAGTGACAGACCTGTCCCCACCAGTACTGTACCACAGTGTTATACACTGACAGACCTGTCCCCACCAGTACTGTACCCCAGTGTTATACACTGACCGAACTGTCCCCACCAGTACTGTACCACAGTGTTATGCAGTGACACACCTGACCCCACCAGTAATGTGCCCCAGTGTTATACAGTGACAGACCTGTCCCCACCAGTAATGTACCCCAGTGTTATACACTGACCGAACTGTCCCCACCAGTACTGTACCACAGTGTTATGCAGTGACACACCTGTCCCCACCAGTAATGTGCCCCAGTGTTATGCAGTGACACACCTGTCCCCACCAGTACTGTACCCCAGTGTTATACACTGACAGACCTGTCCCCACCAGTACTGTACCCCAGTGTTATACAGTGACAGTCCTGTCCCCACCAGTACTGTACCCCAGTGTTATACACTGACCGACCTGTCCCCACCATACTGTACCCCAGTGTTATGCAGTAACACACCTGTCCCCACGAGTACTGTACCCCAGTGTTATACACTGAGAGACCTGTCCCTACCAGTACTGTACCCCAGTGTTATACAGTGACAGACGCGTCCCCACCAGTACTCTACCCCAGTGTTATACAGTGACAGACCTGTCCCCACCAGTACTGTACCACAGTGTTCTACGCTGACAGACCTGTCCCCACCAGTACTGTTCCCCAGCGATATACATTCACAGACCGGTCCCCAGCAGTACTGTACCCCAGTGTTATACAGTGACAGACCTGTCCCCACTAGTACTGTACCCCAGTGTTATACAGTGACAGACCTGTCCCCACCAGTACTGTACCCCAGTGTTATACAGTGACAGACCTGTCCCCACCAGTACTGTTCCCCAGTGTTATACAGTGACACACCTGTCCCCACCAGTACTGTACCCCAGTGTTATACGCTAACAGACCTGTCCCCCACCAGTACTGTACCCCAGTGTTATACACTAACAGACCTGTCCCCACCAGTACTGTACCCCAGTGTTATACAGTGACAGTCCTGTCCCCACCAGTACTCTACCCCAGTGTTATGCACTGACAGACCTGTCCCCACCATTACTGTACCCCAGTGTTATACACTGAGAGACCTGTCCCTACCAGTACTGTACCCCAGTGTTATACAGTGACAGACGCGTCCCCACCAGTACTGTACCCCAGTGTGATACACTGACAGACCTGTCCCCACCAGTACTCTACCCCAGTGTTATACAGTGACAGACCTGTCCCCACCAGTACTGTACCACAGTGTTCTACGCTGACAGACCTGTCCCCACCAGTACTGTTCCCCAGCGATATACATTCACAGACCGGTCCCCAGCAGTACTGTACCCCAGTGTTATACAGTGACAGACCTGTCCCCACTAGTACTGTACCCCAGTGTTATACAGTGACAGACCTGTCCCCACCAGTACTGTACCCCAGTTTTATACACTAACAGACCTGTCCCCACCAGTACTGTACCCCAGTGTTATACACTGACAGACCTGTCCCCACCAGTACTGTACCACAGTGTTATACAGTGACAGACCTCTCCCCACCAGTACTGTACCCCAGTGTTATACACTGACCGACCTGTCCCCACCATACTGTACCCCAGTGTTATGCAGTGACACACCTGTCCCCACCAGTACTGTACCCCAGTGTTATACAGTGACACATCTGTCCCCACCAGTACTGTACCACAGTGTTATACAGTGACAGACCTCTCCCCACCATTACTGTACCACAGTGTTATACATTGACACACCTGTCCCCACCAGTACTGTACCACAGTGTTATACAGTGACAGACCTCTCCCCACCAGTACTGTACCCCAGTGTTATATAGTGACAGACCTGTTGCCACCAGTACTGTACCCCAGTGTTATACAGTGACACACCAGTGCCCCACCAGTACTGTACCCCAGTGTTATACAGTGACACAGCTGTGCCCCACCAGTACTGTACCCCAGTGTTATACATTGACAGACCTGTCCCCACCAGTACTGTACCCCAGTGTTATATAGTGACACTGCTGTGCCCCACCAGTACTGTACCCCAGTGTTATACATTGACAGACCTGTCCCCACCAGTACTGTACCACAGTGTTATACACTGACAGGCCTGTCCCCACCAGTACTGTACCCCAGTTTTATCCACTGATAGACCTGTACCCACCAGTACTGTACCCCAGTGTTATACAGTGACAGACATACCCCACCAGTACTGTACCACAGTGTTATACAGTGACAGACCTGTCCCCACCAGTACTGTACCCCAGTGTTATACACTGACAGACCTGTACCCACCAGTACTGTACCCCAGTGTTATAAACTGACAGACCTGTACCCACCAGTACTGTACCCCAGTGTTATACAGTGACAGACCTGACCCCACCAGTACTGTACCACAGTGTTATACATTGACACACCTGTCCCCACCAGTACTGTACCCCAGTGTTATACAGTGACAGACCTGACCCCACCAGTACTGTACCACAGTGTTATACATTGACACACCTGTCCCCACCTGTACTGTACCCCAGTTTTATACACTGACAGACCTGTACCCACCAGTACTGTACCCCAGTGTTATAAACTGACAGACCTGTCCCCACCAGTACTGTTCCCCACTGTTATACAGTGACAGACCTGTCCCCACCAGTACTGTACCCCAGTGTTATACACTGACAGACCCGTCCCCCACAAGTACTGTACTCCAGTGTTATACACTGACAGACCTGTCCCCACCAGTACTGTACCCCAGTGTTATACACAGACAGTCCCGTCCCCCACCAGTACTGTACCCCAGTGTTATACACTGACAGACCCGTCCCCCACAAGTACTGTACTCCAGTGTTATACAGTGACAGACCTGTCCCCACCAGTTCTGTACCACAGTGTTATACACTGACAGACCTGTCCCCACCAGTACTGTATCACAATGTTATATAATTACAGACCCGTCCCCCACCAGTACTGTACTCCAGTGTTATACACTGACAGACCTGTCCCCACCAGTACTGTACCCCAGTGTTATACACTGACAGACCTGTCCCCACCAGTACTGTACCCCAGTGTTATAGAGTGACAGACCTGTCCCCTCCAGTACTCTATCACAGTGTTATATACTTACAGACCCGTCCCCCACCAGTACTGTACCCCAGTGTTATACACTGACAGACGTGTCCCCCACGAGTACTTTACCCCAGTGTTATACGCTGACAGATCTGTCCCCACCAGTACTGTACCCCAGTGTTATACACTGACAGACCTGTCCCCCACCAGTACTGTACCCCAGTGTTATACATTGACAGACCTGTCCCCACCAGTACTGTACCCCAGTGTTTTACACTGACAGACCTGTCCCCACCAGTACTGTACCCCAGTGTTATACACTGACAGACCTGTCCCCACCAGTACTGTACCCCAGTGTTATACACTGACAGACCTGTCCCCACCAGTACTGTACCCCAGTGTTATACACTGACAGACCTGTCCCCCACCAGTACTGTACCCCAGTGTTATACACTGACAGACGTGTCCCCCACCAGTACTTTACCCCAGTGTTATACACTGACAGATCTGTCCCCACCAGTACTGTACCCCAGTGTTATACACTGACAGACCTGTCCCCCACCAGTACTGTACCCCAGTGTTATACATTGACAGACCTGTCCCCACCAGTACTGTACCCCAGTGTTTTACACTGACAGACCTGTCCGCACCAGTACTGTACCCCAGTGTTTTACACTGACAGACCGGTCCCACCAGTAGTGTACCCCAGTGTTATACACTGACAGACCGGTCCCACCAGTAGTGTACCCCAGTGCTATGCAGTGACAGAACTGTCCCCACCAGTACTGTACCCCAGTGTTATACACTGACAGACCTGTCCCCCACCAGTACTGTACCCCAGTGTTATACATTGACAGACCTGTCCCCACGAGTACTGTACCCCAGTGTTTTACACTGACAGACCTGTCCACACCAGTACTGTACTCCAGTGTTTTACACTGACAGACCTGTCCACACCAGTACTGTACCCCAGTGTTATACACTGACAGACGTGTCCCACCAGTACTGTACTCCAGTGTTTTACACTGACAGACCTGTCCACACCAGTACTGTACTCCAGTGTTTTACACTGACAGACCTGTCCACACCAGTACTGTACTCCAGTGTTATACACTGACAGACGTGTCCCACCAGTACTGTACCCCAATGCTACACAGTGACAGAACTGTCCCCACCAGTACTGTACCCCAGTGTTATACGGTGACAGACCTGTCCCCAACAGTACTGCACCGCAGTGTTATACACTGACAGACCGGTCCCACCAGTAGTGTACCCCAGTGCTATGCAGTGACAGAACTGTCCCCACCAGTACTGTACCACAGTGTTATACACTGACAGACCGGTCCCCACCAGAACTGTACCACAGTGTTATACACTGACAGACCTGTCCCCACCAGTACTGTACCACAGTGTTTTACAGTGACAGACCTGTCCCCACCAGTACTGTACCACAGTGTTATACAGTGACAGACAGGTCCCTACCAGTACTGTACCCCAGTGTTATACAGTGACAGACGTGTCCCACCAGTAGTGAACCCCAGTGTTATACAGTGACAGACCTGTCCCACCAGTAGTGTACCCCAGTGTTATACAGTGACAGACGTGTCCCACCAGTACTGTACCCCAGTGTTATACAGTGACAGACGTGTCCCACCAGTACTGTACCCCAGTGTTATACAGTGACAGACGTGTCCCACCAGTACTGTACCCCAGTGTTATACAGTGACAGAACTGTCCCCACCAGTACTGTTCCCCAGTGTTTTACAGTGACAGACCTGTCCCCACCAGTACTGTACCACAGTGTTATACAGTGACAGACAGGTCCCTACCAGTACTGTACCCCAGTGTTATACAGTGACAGACGTGTCCCACCAGTAGTGAACCCCAGTGCTATGCAGTGACAGACCTGTCCCCACCAGAACTGTACCACAGTGTTATACAGTGACAGACCTGTCCCCACCAGTACTGTACCCCAGTGTTATACAGTGACAGACGTGTCCCACCAGTAGTGAACCCCAGTGCTATGCAGTGACAGACCTGTCCCCACCAGTACAGTACCCCAGTGTTATACAGTGACAGACCTGTCCCCACCAGTACTGTACCCCAGTGTTTTACACTGACAGACCTGTCCGCACCAGTACTGTACCCCAGTGTTTTACACTGACAGACCGGTCCCACCAGTAGTGTACCCCAGTGTTATACACTGACAGACCGGTCCCACCAGTAGTGTACCCCAGTGCTATGCAGTGACAGAACTGTCCCCACCAGTACTGTACCCCAGTGTTATACACTGACAGACCTGTCCCCCACCAGTACTGTACCCCAGTGTTATACATTGACAGACCTGTCCCCACGAGTACTGTACCCCAGTGTTTTACACTGACAGACCTGTCCACACCAGTACTGTACTCCAGTGTTTTACACTGACAGACCTGTCCACACCAGTACTGTACCCCAGTGTTATACACTGACAGACGTGTCCCACCAGTACTGTACTCCAGTGTTTTACACTGACAGACCTGTCCACACCAGTACTGTACTCCAGTGTTTTACACTGACAGACCTGTCCACACCAGTACTGTACTCCAGTGTTATACACTGACAGACGTGTCCCACCAGTACTGTACCCCAATGCTACACAGTGACAGAACTGTCCCCACCAGTACTGTACCCCAGTGTTATACGGTGACAGACCTGTCCCCAACAGTACTGCACCGCAGTGTTATACACTGACAGACCGGTCCCACCAGTAGTGTACCCCAGTGCTATGCAGTGACAGAACTGTCCCCACCAGTACTGTACCACAGTGTTATACACTGACAGACCTGTCCCCACCAGAACTGTACCACAGTGTTATACACTGACAGACCTGTCCCCACCAGTACTGTACCACAGTGTTTTACAGTGACAGACCTGTCCCCACCAGTACTGTACCACAGTGTTATACAGTGACAGACAGGTCCCTACCAGTACTGTACCCCAGTGTTATACAGTGACAGACGTGTCCCACCAGTGGTGAACCCCAGTGTTATACAGTGACAGACCTGTCCCACCAGTAGTGTACCCCAGTGTTATACAGTGACAGACGTGTCCCACCAGTTCTGTACCCCAGTGTTATACAGTGACAGACGTGTCCCACCAGTACTGTACCCCAGTGTTATACAGTGACAGACGTGTCCCACCAGTACTGTACCCCAGTGTTATACAGTGACAGAACTGTCCCCACCAGTACTGTTCCCCAGTGTTTTACAGTGACAGACCTGTCCCCACCAGTACTGTACCACAGTGTTATACAGTGACAGACAGGTCCCTACCAGTACTGTACCCCAGTGTTATACAGTGACAGACGTGTCCCACCAGTAGTGAACCCCAGTGCTATGCAGTGACAGACCTGTCCCCACCAGAACTGTACCACAGTGTTATACAGTGACAGACCTGTCCCCACCAGTACTGTACCCCAGTGTTATACAGTGACAGACGTGTCCCACCAGTAGTGAACCCCAGTGCTATGCAGTGACAGACCTGTCCCCACCAGTACAGTACCCCAGTGTTATACAGTGACAGACCTGTCCCCACCAGTACTGTACACCAGTGTTATACACTGACAGACCTGTCCTCACCAGTACTTTACCCCAGTGTTATACAGCGACAGACCTGTCCCCACCAGTACTGTACCCCAGTGTGATACACTGACAGACCAGTCCCCACCAATACTGTACCCCAGTGTGATACACTGACAGACCTGTCCCCACCAGTACTGCACCCCAGTGTTATACAGTGACAGACCTGTCCCCACCAGTACTGTACCCCAGTGTTATACACTTACAGACCTGTCCCCACCAGTACTGTACCCCAGTGTTATACAGTGACAGGCTTGTCCCCACCAGTACTGTACCACAGTGTTATACACTGACATACCTGTCCCCACCAGTACTGTACCCCAGTGTTATACAGTGACAGATCTCTCCCCACCTTTACTGCACTCCAGTGTTATACAGTGACAGACCTCTCCCCACCAGTACAGTACCCCAGTTTTATACAGTGGCAGACCTGTCCCCACCAGTACTGTACCCCAGTGTTATACAGTGACAGACCTCTCCCCACCAGTACAGTACCCCAGTTTTATACAGTGGCAGACCTGTCCCCACCAGTACTGTACCCCAGTGTTATACAGTGACAGACCTGTCCCCACCAGTACTGTACCCCAGTGTTATACAGTGACAGACCTGTCCCCACCAGTACTGTACCCCAGTGTTATACAGTGACAGACCTGTCCCCACCAGTACTGTACCCCAGTGTTATACACTGACAGATCCGTCCTCACCAGTACTGTACCCCAGTGTTATACAGTGACACACCTGTGCCCCACCAGTACTGTACCCCAGTGTTATACAATGACAGACCTGTCCCCACCAGTACAGTACCCCAGTGTTATACAGTGACAGACCGGTCCCCACCAGTACTGTACCCCAGTGTTATACAGTGACAGACCTGTCCCCACCAGTACTGTACCCCACTGTTATACACTGAGAGACCTGTCCGCAAGCAGGACCCTGAGCTTCCGGTTGCTTGCCATTTCAACACTCCCCCCTGCTCTCATGCTCACATCTCTGTCCTGGGATTGCTGCAGTGTTCCAGTGAACATCAACGCAAGCTCGAGGAACAGCATCTCATCTACCGATTAGGCACACTACAGCCTGCCGGACTGAACATTGAGTTCAATAATTTCAGAGCATGACAGCCCCCCACTTTACTTTCATTTTTAGTTATTTTTTCTTCCTTTTTTTTTTGCATTCCTTTTTACATTTTTTGCATTTATTTCATTTCATCTTAGTTTGTTCAGTTTGCTTACCCACTGTTTTTTTCAGGTTGTTTTTCTTCAGGTTTGCACTTGCTGATGTTCTATATTCAGTATATTCACACCTAATCTGTACTAATGCTTTGTCTTTCAAAACACCATTAACATATTGTTTGCCTTTGCTCTGTGACCTTTTGGTCAGCTATGTGGCCTGGTCCAATCTGCACCTTCTCCTTTGTTATCTCTTGCCCAACCCCCACCTCACTTGTTTATAATCTGTGACTTTTCTAATATTTGTCAGTTCCGAAGAAGGGTCACTGACCCGAAACGTTAACTCTGCTTCTCTTTCCACAGATGCTGCCAGACCTGCTGAGTGAATCCAGCATTTCTTGTTTTTGTCCCCACCAGTACTGTACCACAGTGTTATACAGTGACAGACCTCTCCCCACCAGTACTGTACCCCAGTGTTATACACTGACCGACCTGTCCCCACCAGTACTGTACCACAGTGTTATACACTGACAGACCTGTCCCCACCAGTACTGTACCCCAGTGTTATACAGAGACAGACCCGTCCCCACCAGTACTGTACCCTATTGTTATACACTGACAGACCTGTCCGCACCAGTACTGTACCCCAGTGTTATACAGTGACAGACCTGTCCCCACCAGTACTGTACCCCAGTGTTATACATTGACAGACCTGTCCCCACCAGTACTGTACCCCAGTGTTATACATTGACAGACCTGTCCCCACCAGTACTGTACCCCAGTGTTATACAGAGACAGACCTGTCCCCACCAGTACTGTACCCCAGTGTTATACAGTGACAGACCTGTCCCCACCAGTACTGTACCCCAGTGTTATACATTGACAGACCTGTCCCCACCAGTACTGTACCACAGTGTTATACACTGACAGACCTGTCCCCACCAGTACTGTACCACAGTGTTATACAGTGACAGACCTGTCCCCACCAGTACTGTACCCCAGTGTTATACACTGATAGACCTGTACCCACCAGTACTGTACCCCAGTGTTATACACTGATAGACCTGTACCCACCAGTACTGTACCCCAGTGTTATACAGTGACAGACCTGTACCCACCAGTACTGTACCCCAGTGTTATAAACTGACAGACCTGTACCCACCAGTACTGTACCCCAGTGTTATACAGTGACAGACCTGACCCCACCAGTACTGTACCACAGTGTTATACATTGACACACCTGTCCCCACCAGTACTGTACCCCAGTGTTATACAGTGACAGACCTGACCCCACCAGTACTGTACCCCAGTGTTATACACTGACAGACCTGTCCCCATCAGTACTGTACCCCAGTTTTATACACTGACAGACCTGTACCCACCAGTACTGTACCCCAGTGTTATAAACTGACAGACCTGTCCCCACCAGTACTGTTCCCCACTGTTATACAGTGACAGACCTGTCCCCACCAGTACTGTACCCCAGTGTTATACACTGACAGACCCGTCCCCCACAAGTACTGTACTCCAGTGTTATACATTGACACACCTGTCCCCACCTGTACTGTACCCCAGTTTTATACACTGACAGACCTGTACCCACCAGTACTGTACCCCAGTGTTATACGCTGACAGACCTGTCCCCACCAGTACTGTACCCCAGTGTTATAAACTGACAGACCTGTCCCCACCAGTACTGTTCCCCACTGTTATACAGTGACAGACCTGTCCCCACCAGTACTGTACCCCAGTGTTATACACTGACAGACCCGTCCCCCACAAGTACTGTACTCCAGTGTTATACACTGACAGACCTGTCCCCACCAGTACTGTACCCCAGTGTTATACACAGACAGTCCCGTCCCCCACCAGTACTGTACCCCAGTGTTATACACTGACAGACCCGTCCCCCACAAGTACTGTACTCCAGTGTTATACAGTGACAGACCTGTCCCCACCAGTTCTGTACCACAGTGTTATACACTGACAGACCTGTCCCCACCAGTACTGTATCACAATGTTATATAATTACAGACCCGTCCCCCACCAGTACTGTACTCCAGTGTTATAAACTGACAGACCTGTCCCCACCAGTACTGTTCCCCACTGTTATACAGTGACAGACCTGTCCCCACCAGTACTGTACCCCAGTGTTATACACTGACAGACCTGTCCCCACCAGTACTGTACCCCAGTGTTATAGAGTGACAGACCTGTCCCCTCCAGTACTCTATCACAGAGTTATATACTTACAGACCCGTCCCCCACCAGTACTGTACCCCAGTGTTATACACTGACAGACGTGTCCCCCACCAGTACTTTACCCCAGTGTTATACACTGACAGATCTGTCCCCACCAGTACTGTACCCCAGTGTTATACACTGACAGACCTGTCCCCCACCAGTACTGTACCCCAGTGTTATACATTGACAGACCTGTCCCCACCAGTACTGTACCCCAGTGTTATACACTGATAGACCTGTACCCACCAGTACTGTACCCCAGTGTTATACAGTGACAGACCTGTACCCACCAGTACTGTACCCCAGTGTTATAAACTGACAGACCTGTACCCACCAGTACTGTACCCCAGTGTTATACAGTGACAGACCTGACCCCACCAGTACTGTACCACAGTGTTATACATTGACACACCTGTCCCCACCAGTACTGTACCCCAGTGTTATACAGTGACAGACCTGACCCCACCAGTACTGTACCCCAGTGTTATACACTGACAGACCTGTCCCCATCAGTACTGTACCCCAGTTTTATACACTGACAGACCTGTACCCACCAGTACTGTGCCCCAGTGTTATAAACTGACAGACCTGTCCCCACCAGTACTGTTCCCCACTGTTATACAGTGACAGACCTGTCCCCACCAGTACTGTACCCCAGTGTTATACACTGACAGACCCGTCCCCCACAAGTACTGTACTCCAGTGTTATACATTGACACACCTGTCCCCACCTGTACTGTACCCCAGTTTTATACACTGACAGACCTGTACCCACCAGTACTGTACCCCAGTGTTATACGCTGACAGACCTGTCCCCACCAGTACTGTATCACAATGTTATATAATTACAGACCCGTCCCCCACCAGTACTGTACTCCAGTGTTATAAACTGACAGACCTGTCCCCACCAGTACTGTTCCCCACTGTTATACAGTGACAGACCTGTCCCCACCAGTACTGTACCCCAGTGTTATACACTGACAGACCTGTCCCCACCAGTACTGTACCCCAGTGTTATAGAGTGACAGACCTGTCCCCTCCAGTACTCTATCACAGTGTTATATACTTACAGACCCGTCCCCCACCAGTACTGTACCCCAGTGTTATACACTGACAGACGTGTCCCCCACCAGTACTTTACCCCAGTGTTATACACTGACAGATCTGTCCCCACCAGTACTGTACCCCAGTGTTATACACTGACAGACCTGTCCCCCACCAGTACTGTACCCCAGTGTTATACATTGACAGACCTGTCCCCACCAGTACTGTACCCCAGTGTTTTACACTGACAGACCTGTCCCCACCAGTACTGTACCCCAGTGTTTTACACTGACAGACCTCTACCCACCAGTACTGTACCCCAGTGTTATACACTGACAGACCTGTCCCCACCAGTACTGTACCCCAGTGTTATACACTGACAGACCTGTCCCCACCAGTACTGTACCCCAGTGTTATACACTGACAGACCTGTCCCCCACCAGTACTGTACCCCAGTGTTATACACTGACAGACGTGTCCCCCACCAGTACTTTACCCCAGTGTTATACACTGACAGATCTGTCCCCACCAGTACTGTACCCCAGTGTTATACACTGACAGACCTGTCCCCCACCAGTACTGTACCCCAGTGTTATACATTGACAGACCTGTCCCCACCAGTACTGTACCCCAGTGTTTTACACTGACAGACGTGTCCCCCACCAGTACTTTACCCCAGTGTTATACACTGACAGATCTGTCCCCACCAGTACTGTACCCCAGTGTTATACACTGACAGACCTGTCCCCCACCAGTACTGTACCCCAGTGTTATACACTGACAGATCTGTCCCCACCAGTACTGTACCCCAGTGTTATACACTGACAGACCTGTCCCCCACCAGTACTGTACCCCAGTGTTATACATTGACAGACCTGTCCCCCACCAGTACTGTACCCCAGTGTTATACACTGACAGACGTGTCCCCCACCAGTACTTTACCCCAGTGTTATACACTGACAGATCTGTCCCCACCAGTACTGTACCCCAGTGTTATACACTGACAGACCTGTCCCCCACCAGTACTGTACCCCAGTGTTATACATTGACAGACCTGTCCCCACCAGTACTGTACCCCAGTGTTTTACACTGACAGACCGGTCCCACCAGTAGTGTACCCCAGTGTTATACACTGACAGACCGGTCCCACCAGTAGTGTACCCCAGTGCTATGCAGTGACAGAACTGTCCCCACCAGTACTGTACCACAGTGTTATACACTGACAGACCTGTCCCCACCAGTACTGTACCACAGTGTTTTACAGTGACAGACCTGTCCCCACCAGTACTGTACCACAGTGTTATACAGTGACAGACAGGTCCCTACCAGTACTGTACCCCAGTGTTATACAGTGACAGACCTGTCCCCACCAGTACTGTACCCCAGTGTTTTACACTGACAGACCTGTCCACACCAGTACTGTACTCCAGTGTTTTACACTGACAGACCTGTCCACACCAGTACTGTACTCCAGTGTTATACACTGACAGACGTGTCCCACCAGTACTGTACCCCAATGCTACACAGTGACAGAACTGTCCCCACCAGTACTGTACCCCAGTGTTATACGGTGACAGACCTGTCCCCAACAGTACTGCACCGCAGTGTTATACACTGACAGACCGGTCCCACCAGTAGTGTACCCCAGTGCTATGCAGTGACAGAACTGTCCCCACCAGTACTGTACCACAGTGTTATACACTGACAGACCTGTCCCCACCAGTACTGTACCACAGTGTTTTACAGTGACAGACCTGTCCCCACCAGTACTGTACCACAGTGTTATACAGTGACAGACAGGTCCCTACCAGTACTGTACCCCAGTGTTATACAGTGACAGACGTGTCCCACCAGTAGTGAACCCCAGTGTTATACAGTGACAGACCTGTCCCACCAGTAGTGTACCCCAGTGTTATACAGTGACAGACGTGTCCCACCAGTACTGTACCCCAGTGTTATACAGTGACAGACGTGTCCCACCAGTACTGTACCCCAGTGTTATACAGTGACAGACGTGTCCCACCAGTACTGTACCCCAGTGTTATACAGTGACAGAACTGTCCCCACCAGTACTGTTCCCCAGTGTTTTACAGTGACAGACCTGTCCCCACCAGTACTGTACCACAGTGTTATACAGTGACAGACAGGTCCCTACCAGTACTGTACCCCAGTGTTATACAGTGACAGACGTGTCCCACCAGTAGTGAACCCCAGTGCTATGCAGTGACAGACCTGTCCCCACCAGAACTGTACCACAGTGTTATACAGTGACAGACCTGTCCCCACCAGTACTGTACCCCAGTGTTATACAGTGACAGACGTGTCCCACCAGTAGTGAACCCCAGTGCTATGCAGTGACAGACCTGTCCCCACCAGTACAGTACCCCAGTGTTATACAGTGACAGACCTGTCCCCACCAGTACTGTACACCAGTGTTATACACTGACAGACCTGTCCTCACCAGTACTTTACCCCAGTGTTATACAGCGACAGACCTGTCCCCACCAGTACTGTACCCCAGTGTGATACACTGACAGACCTGTCCCCACCAATACTGTACCCCAGTGTGATACACTGACAGACCTGTCCCCACCAGTACTGCACCCCAGTGTTATACAGTGACAGACCTGTCCCCACCAGTACTGTACCACAGTGTTATACACTTACAGACCTGTCCCCACCAGTACTGTACCCCAGTGTTATACAGTGACAGGCTTGTCCCCACCAGTACTGTACCACAGTGTTATACACTGACATACCTGTCCCCACCAGTACTGTACCCCAGTGTTATACAGTGACAGATCTCTCCCCACCTTTACTGCACTCCAGTGTTATACAGTGACAGACCTCTCCCCACCAGTACAGTACCCCAGTTTTATACAGTGGCAGACCTGTCCCCACCAGTACTGTACCCCAGTGTTATACACCGACAGAGCTGTCCCCACCAGTACTGTACCCCAGTGTTATACAGTGACAGACCTGTCCCCACCAGTACTGTACCCCAGTGTTATACAGTGACAGACCTGTCCCCACCAGTACTGAACCCCAGTGTTATACACTGACAGATCCGTCCTCACCAGTACTGTACCCCAGTGTTATACAGTGACACACCTGTGCCCCACCAGTACTGTACCCCAGTGTTATACAATGACAGACCTGTCCCCACCAGTACAGTACCCCAGTGTTATACAGTGACAGACCGGTCCCCACCAGTACTGTACCCCAGTGTTATACAGTGACAGACCTGTCCCCACCAGTACTGTACCCCACTGTTATACACTGAGAGACCTGTCCCCACCAGTACTGTATCCCAGTGTTATACACTGACAGGCCTGTCCCCACCAGTACTGTACCCCAGTGTTATAAACTGACAGACCTGTCCCCACCAGTACTGTACCCCACTGTTATACAGTGACAGACCTGTCCCCACCAGTACTGTACCCCAGTGTTATACACTGACAGACCTGTCCCCACCAGTACTGTATTCCAGTGTTATACACTGACAGACCTGTCCCCACCAGTACTGTACCCCAGTGTTTTACAGTGACAGACCTGTCCCCACCAGTACTGTACCCCAGTGTTCTTCACTGACAGTCCCGTCCCCCACCAGTACTGTACCCCAGTGTTATACAGTGACAGACCTGTCCCCACCAGTACTGTACCCCAGTGTTATACACTGACAGACCTGTGCCCACCAGTACTGTACCCCAGTGTTATACACTGACAGACCTGTCCCCACCAGTACTGTACCGCAGTGTTATACAGTGACAGACCTGTCCTCACCAGTACTGTACCCCAGTGTTATACACTGACAGACCTGTCCCCACCAGTCCTGTACCCAGTGTTATACACAGACAGACCTGTCCCCACCATACTGTACCCCAGTGTTATACAGAGACAGACCTGTCCCCACCATACTGTACCCCAGTGTTATACTCTGACAGACCTGTCCCCACCAGTACTGTACCCCAGTGTTATACACAGACAGACCTGTCCCCACCATACTGTACCCCAGTGTTATACACTGACAGACCTGTCCCAACAGTAATGTGCCCCAGTGTTATACACTGACAGATCTGTCCTCACCAGTACTGTACCCCAGTGTTATACACTGACCGACCTGTCCCCACCATACTGTACCCCAGTGTTATGCAGTGACACACCTGACCCCACCAGTAATGTACCCCAGTGTTATACAGTGACACACCTGTGCCCCACCAGTACTGTACCCCAGTGTTATACATCGACACACCTGTCTCCACCAGTTCTGTACCCCAGTGTTATACACTGACAGACCTGTTGCCACCAGTACTGTACCCCAGTGTTATACAGTGACAGACCTGTCCCCACCAGTACTGTACCCCAGTGTTATATAGTGATAGACCCGTCCCCACCAGTACTGTACCCCAGTGTTATACAGTGACAGACCTGTCCCCACCAGTACTGTACCCCAGTGTTATACAGTGACAGACCTGTCCCCACCAGTACTGTACCCCAGTGTTATACAGTGACAGACCTGTCCCCACCAGTACTGTACCCCAGTGTTATACACTGACAGACCTGTCCCTACCAGTTCTGTACCCCAGTGTTATACAGTGACAAACCTGTCCCCACCAGTACTGTACCCCAGTGTTATACACTGACAGACACGTCCCCACCAGTACTGTACCCCACTGTTATACACAGACAGACCTGTCCCCACCAGTACTGTACCCCAGTTTTATGCAGTGACAGACCTGTCCCCACCAGTACTGTACCACAGTGTTATACACTGACAGACCTGTCCCCACCAGTACTGTACCATAGTGTTTTGCACAGACAGACGTGTCCCCCACCAGTTCTGTACCCCAGTGTTATACAGTGACAGATCTGTCTCCACCAGTACTTTCCCCCAGTGTTATACACTTACAGACCCGTCCCCCACCAGTACTGCATCACAGTGTTATACAGTGACAGACCTGTCCCCCACCAGTACTTTCCGCCAGTGTTATACACTTACAGACCCGTCCCCCACCAGTACTGTACCCCAGTGTTATACACTGACAGACCTGTCCCCAAAAGTTCTGTACTCCAGTGTTATACACTGACAGACGTGTCGCCCACCAGTACTGTACCCCAGTGTGAAACACTGACAGATCTGTCCCCACCAGTACTGTACCCCAGTGTTATACAGTGATAGACCTGTCCCCACCTGTACTGTACGCCAGTGTTTTACAGTGACAGACCTGTCCCCACCAGTATTGTACTCCAGTGTTAAACAGTGACAGGCCGGTCCCAACCAGTACTCTACCCCAGTGTTATACAGTGACAGACCGGTCCCCACCAGTGCTGTACCCCAGTGTTATACACTGACAGACGTGTCGCCCACCAGTACTGTACCCCAGTGTTATACACTGACAGATCTGTCCCCACGAGTACTGTACCCCAGTGTTATACACTGACAGACCTGTCCCCACCAGTACTGTTCCCCAGTGTTATACAGTGACAGACCTGTCCCCACCAGTACTGTACCCCAGTGTTTTACACTGACAGACCTGTCCCCACCAGTGCTGTACCCCAGTGTTATACACTGACAGACGTGTCGCCCACCAGTACTGTACCCCAGTGTTATACACTGACAGATCTGTCCCCACCAGGACTGTACCCCAGTGTTATACACTGACAGACCTGTCCCCACCAGTACTGTTCCCCAGTGTTATACAGTGAAAGACCTGTCCCCACCAGTACTGTACCCCAGTGTTTTACAGTGACAGACCTGTCCCCACCAGTACTGTACCCCAGTGTTATACAGTGACAGACCTGTCCCCAACAGTACTGTACCCCAGTGTTCTTCACTGACAGACCGGTCCCACCAGTACTGCACCCCAGTGTTATACAGTGACAGACGTGTCCCACCAGTAGTGTACCCCAGTGTTATACAGTTACAGACCTGTCCCACCAGTAGTGTACCCCAGTGCTATACAGTGACAGACCTGTCCTCACCAGTACTGTACCCCAGTGTTATACAGTGACAGACCTGTCCCCACCAGTACTGTACCCCAGTGTTATACAGTGACAGACCTGTCCACACCTGAACTGTACCCCAGTGTTATATAGTGACAGACCCGTCCCCACCAGTACTATACCCCAGTGTTATACACTGACAGACCTGTCCCCACCAGTACTGTACCCCAGTGTTATACACTGACAGACCTGTCCCTACCAGTTCTGTACCCCAGTGTTATACAGTGACAAACCTGTCCCCCACCAGTACTGTACCCCAGTGTTATACACTGACAGACATGTCCTCACCAGTACTGTACCCCAGTGTTATACACAGACAGACCTGTCCCCACCAGCACTGTACCCCAGTTTTATGCAGTGACAGACCTGTCCCCACCAGTACTGTACCACAGTGTTATACGCTGACAGACCTGTCCCCACCAGTACTGTACCCCAGTGTTATACAGTGATAAACCCGTCCCCACCAGTACTGTAACCCAGTGTTATACACTGACAGACGTGTCCCCTCCAGTACTGTATCACAGTGTTATACACTGACAGACGTGTCCCCCACCAGTACTGTACCCCAGTGTAATACACTGACAGATCTGTCCCCACCAGTACTTTCCGCCAGTGTTATACACTTTGAGACCCGTCCCCCACCAGTACTGTACTCCAGTGTTATACACTGACAGACCTGTCCCCACCAGTGCTGTACCCCAGTGTTATACACTGACAGACGTGTCCCCCACCAGTACTGTACCCCAGTGTTATACACTGACAGATCTGTCCCCACCAGTACTGTTCCCCAGTGTTATACAGTGACAGAACTGTCCCCACCAGTACTGTACCCCAGTGTTTTACAGTGACAGACCTGTCCCCACCAGAACTGTACTCCAGTGTTATACAGTGACAGACCGGTCCCAACCAGTACTCTACCCCAGTGTTATACAGTGACAGACCTGTCCCCACCAGTACTGCACCCCAGTGTTATACGGTGACAGACATGTCCCCAACAGTACTGTACCCCAGTGTTATACACTGACAGATCTGTCCCCACCAGTACTGTTCCCCAGTGTTATACAGTGACAGAACTGTCCCCACCAGTACTGTACCCCAGTGTTTTACAGTGACAGACCTGTCCCCACCAGAACTGTACTCCAGTGTTATACAGTGACAGACCGGTCCCAACCAGTACTCTACCCCAGTGTTATACAGTGACAGACCTGTCCCCACCAGTACTGCACCCCAGTGTTATACGGTGACAGACATGTCCCCAACAGTACTGTACCCCAGTGTTATACACTGACAGACCTGTCCCCACCAGTACTGTACCCCAGTGTTATACAGTGACAGACCTGTCCCCACCAGTACTGCACCCCAGTGTTATACGGTGACTGACATGTCCCCACCAGTACTGTACCCCAGTGTTATACAGTGACAGACGTGTCCCACCAGTAGTGTACCCCAGTGTTATACAGTGACAGACCTGTCCCACCAGTAGTGTACCCCAGTGCTATACAGTGACAGACCTGTCCTCACCAGTACTGTACCCCAGTGTTATACAGTGACAGACCTGTCCCCACCAGTACTGTACCCCAGTGTTATACAGTGACAGACCTGTCCACACCAGAACTGTACCACAGTGTTATACAGTGACAGACCTGCTCCCACCAGTACTGTACCCCAGTGTGAGACACTGACAGACCTGTCCCCACCAGTACTGCTCCCCAGTGTTATACAGTGACAGACCTGTCCCCACCAGTACTGTACCACAGTGTTATACACTGACAGACCTGTCCCCACCAGTACTGTACCCCTGTGTTATACAGTGACAGGCTTGTCCCCACCAGTACTGTACCACAGTGTTATACACTGACATACCTGTCCCCACCAGTACTGTACCCCAGTGTTATACAGTGACAGACCTGTCCCCACCAGTACTGTACCCCAGTGTTATACAGTGACAGACCTGTCCACACCAGAACTGTACCCCAGTGTTATACAGTGACAGACCTGTCCCCACCAGTACTGTACCACAGGGTTATACATTGACACACCTGTCCCCACCAGTACTGTACCACAGTGTTATACAGTGACAGACCTGTCCCCACCAGTACTGTACCCCAGTGTTATACATTGACACACCTGTCCCCACCAGTACTGTACCACAGTGTTATACAGTGACAGACCTGTCCCCACCAGTACTGTACCACAGTGTTATACATTGACACACCTGTCCCCACCAGTACTGTACCACAGTGTTATACAGTGACAGACCTGTCCCCACCAGTACTGTACCCCAGTGTTATACATTGACACACCTGTCCCCACCAGTACTGTACCACAGTGTTATACAGTGACAGACCTGTCCCCACCAGTACTGTACCCCAGTGTTATACATTGACACACCTGTCCCCACCAGTACTGTACCACAGTGTTATACAGTGACTGACCTGTCCCCACCAGTACTGTACCCCAGTGTTATACATTGACACACCTGTCCCCACCAGTACTGTACCACAGTGTTATACAGTGACAGACCTGTCCCCACCAGTACTGTACCGCAGTGTTATACACTGACAGACCAGTCCCCACCAATACTGTACCCTATTGTTATACAATGACAGACCTGTCCCCACCAGTACTGTACCCCAGTGTTATACATTGACACACCTGTCCCCACCAGTACTGTACCACAGTGTTATAAAGTGACACACCTCTCCCCACCAGTACTGTACCCCAGTGTTATACTGTGACACACCTGTGCCCCACCAGTACTGTACCCCAGTGTTATACAGTGACACACCTGTGCCCCACCAGTACTGTACCACAGTGTTATACAGTGACAGACCAGTCCCCACCAATACTGTACCCTATTGTTATACACTGACAGGCCTGTCCCCACCAGTACTGTACCCCAGTTTGAAACACTGACAGACCTGTACCCACCAGAACTGTACCCCAGTGTTATACAGTGACAGACCTGTCCCACCAGTACTGTATACCAGTGTTATACAGTGACAGACCTGTCCCCACCAGTACTGTACCCCAGTGCTATGCAGTGACAGACCTGTCCTCACCAGTACTGTTCCCCAGTGTTTTACAGTGACAGACAGGTCCCCACCAGTACTGTACCCCAGTGCTATGCAGTGACAGACCTGTCCTCACCAGTACTGTTCCCCAGTGTTTTACAGTGACAGACAGGTCCCTACCAGTACTGTACCCCAGTGTTATACAGTGACAGACCTGTCCCCACCAGTACTGTACCACAGTGTTATACAGTGACAGACAGGTCCCTACCAGTACTGTACCCCAGTGTTATACAGTGACAGACGTGTCCCACCAGTAGTGAACCCCAGTGCTATGCAGTGACAGACCTGTCCCCACCAGAACTGTACCACAGTGTTATACAGTGACAGACCTGTCCCCACCAGTACAGTACCCCAGTGTTATACAGTGACAGACCTGTCCCCACCAGTACTGTACACCAGTGTTATACACTGACAGACCTGTCCTCACCAGTACTTTACCCCAGTGTTATACAGCGACAGACCTGTCCCCACCAGTACTGTACCCCAGTGTGATACACTGACAGACCTGTCCCCACCAATATTGTACCCCAGTGTGATACACTGACAGACCTGTCCCCACCAGTACTGCACCCCAGTGTTATACAGTGACAGACCTGTCCCCACCAGTACTGTACCACAGTGTTATACACTTACAGACCTGTCCCCACCAGTACTGTACCCCAGTGTTATACAGTGACAGGCTTGTCCCCACCAGTACTGTACCACAGTGTTATACACTGACATACCTGTCCCCACCAGTACTGTACCCCAGTGTTATACAGTGACAGACAGGTCCCTACCAGTACTGTACCCCAGTGTTATACAGTGACAGACGTGTCCCCACCAGTACAGTACCCCAGTTTTATACAGTGGCAGACCTGTCCCCACCAGTACTGTACCCCAGTGTTATACACCGACAGAGCTGTCCCCACCAGTACTGTACCCCAGTGTTATACAGTGACAGACCTGTCCCCACCAGTACTGTACCCCAGTGTTATACAGTGACAGACCTGTCCCCACCAGTACTGTACCCCAGTGTTATACACTGACAGATCCGTCCCCACCAGTACTGTACCCCAGTGTTATACAGTGACACACCTGTGCCCCACCAGTACTGTACCCCAGTGTTATACAATGACAGACCTGTCCCCACCAGTACAGTACCCCAGTGTTATACAGTGACAGACCGGTCCCCACCAGTACTGTACCCCAGTGTTATACAGTGACAGACCTGTCCCCACCAGTACTGTACCCCACTGTTATACACTGAGAGACCTGTCCCCACCAGTACTGTATCCCAGTGTTATACACTGACAGGCCTGTCCCCACCAGTACTGTACCCCAGTGTTATAAACTGACAGACCTGTCCCCACCAGTACTGTACCCCACTGTTATACAGTGACAGACCTGTCCCCACCAGTACTGTACCCCAGTGTTATACACTGACAGACCTGTCCCCACCAGTACTGTATTCCAGTGTTATACACTGACAGACCTGTCCCCACCAGTACTGTACCCCAGTGTTTTACAGTGACAGACCTGTCCCCACCAGTACTGTACCCCAGTGTTCTTCACTGACAGTCCCGTCCCCCACCAGTACTGTACCCCAGTGTTATACAGTGACAGACCTGTCCCCACCAGTACTGTACCCCAGTGTTATACACTGACAGACCTGTGCCCACCAGTACTGTACCCCAGTGTTATACACTGACAGACGTGTCCCCACCAGTACTGTACCGCAGTGTTATACAGTGACAGACCTGTCCTCACCAGTACTGTACCCCAGTGTTATACACTGACAGACCTGTCCCCACCAGTCCTGTACCCAGTGTTATACACAGACAGACCTGTCCCCACCATACTGTACCCCAGTGTTATACAGAGACAGACCTGTCCCCACCATACTGTACCCCAGTGTTATACTCTGACAGACCTGTCCCCACCAGTACTGTACCCCAGTGTTATACACAGACAGACCTGTCCCCACCATACTGTACCCCAGTGTTATACACTGACAGACCTGTCCCAACAGTAATGTGCCCCAGTGTTATACACTGACAGATCTGTCCTCACCAGTACTGTACCCCAGTGTTATACACTGACCGACCTGTCCCCACCATACTGTACCCCAGTGTTATGCAGTGACACACCTGACCCCACCAGTAATGTACCCCAGTGTTATACAGTGACACACCTGTGCCCCACCAGTACTGTACCCCAGTGTTATACATCGACACACCTGTCTCCACCAGTTCTGTACCCCAGTGTTATACACTGACAGACCTGTCGCCACCAGTACTGTACCCCAGTGTTATACAGTGACAGACCTGTCCCCACCAGTACTGTACCCCAGTGTTATATAGTGATAGACCCGTCCCCACCAGTACTATACCCCAGTGTTATACAGTGACAGACCTGTCCCCACCAGTACTGTACCCCAGTGTTATACAGTGACAGACCTGTCCCCACCAGTACTGTACCCCAGTGTTATACAGTGACAGACCTGTCCCCACCAGTACTGTACCCCAGTGTTATACACTGACAGACCTGTCCCTACCAGTTCTGTACCCCAGTGTTATACAGTGACAAACCTGTCCCCACCAGTACTGTACCCCAGTGTTATACACTGACAGACACGTCCCCACCAGTACTGTACCCCACTGTTATACACAGACAGACCTGTCCCCACCAGTACTGTACCCCAGTTTTATGCAGTGACAGACCTGTCCCCACCAGTACTGTACCCCAGTGTTATACACTGACAGACCTGTCCCCACCAGTACTGTACCCCAGTGTTATACACTGACAGACACGTCCTCACCAGTACTGTACCCCAGTGTTATACACAGACAGACCTGTCCCCACCAGTACTGTACCCCAGTTTTATGCAGTGACAGACCTGTCCCCACCAGTACTGTACCACAGTGTTATACGCTGACAGACCTGTCCCCACCAGTACTGTACCCCAGTGTTATACAGTGATAAACCCGTCCCCACCAGTACTGTAACCCAGTGTTATACACTGACAGACGTGTCCCCTCCAGTACTGTATCACAGTGTTATACACTGACAGACGTGTCCCCCACCAGTACTGTACCCCAGTGTTATACACTGACAGATCTGTCCCCACCAGTACTTTCCGCCAGTGTTATACACTTTGAGACCCGTCCCCCACCAGTACTGTACTCCAGTGTTATACACTGACAGACCTGTCCCCACCAGTGCTGTACCCCAGTGTTATACACTGACAGACGTGTCCCCCACCAGTACTGTTCCCCAGTGTTATACACTGACAGATCTGTCCCCACCAGTACTGTTCCCCAGTGTTATACAGTGACAGAACTGTCCCCACCAGTACTGTACCCCAGTGTTTTACAGTGACAGACCTGTCCCCACCAGAACTGTACTCCAGTGTTATACAGTGACAGACCGGTCCCAACCAGTACTCTACCCCAGTGTTATACAGTGACAGACCTGTCCCCAACAGTACTGTACCCCAGTGTTATACACTGACAGACCTGTCCCCACCAGTACTGTACCCCAGTGTTATACAGTGACAGACCTGTCCCCACCAGTACTGCACCCCAGTGTTATACGGTGACAGACATGTCCCCACCAGTACTGTACCCCAGTGTTATACAGTGACAGACGTGTCCCACCAGTAGTGTACCCCAGTGTTATACAGTGACAGACCTGTCCCACCAGTAGTGTACCCCAGTGCTATACAGTGACAGACCTGTCCTCACCAGTACTGTACCCCAGTGTTATACAGTGACAGACCTGTCCCCACCAGTACTGTACCACAGTGTTATACAGTGACAGACCTGTCCACACCAGAACTGTACCACAGTGTTATACAGTGACAGACCTGCTCCCACCAGTACTGTACCCCAGTGTGAGACACTGACAGACCTGTCCCCACCAGTACTGCTCCCCAGTGTTATACAGTGACAGACCTGTCCCCACCAGTACTGTACCACAGTGTTATACACTGACAGACCTGTCCCCACCAGTACTGTACCCCTGTGTTATACAGTGACAGGCGTGTCCCCACCAGTACTGTACCACAGTGTTATACACTGACATACCTGTCCCCACCAGTACTGTACCCCAGTGTTATACAGTGACAGACCTGTCCCCACCAGTACTGTACCCCAGTGTTATACAGTGACAGACCTGTCCACACCAGAACTGTACCCCAGTGTTATACAGTGACAGACCTGTCCCCACCAGTACTGTACCACAGTGTTATACATTGACACACCTGTCCCCACCAGTACTGTACCACAGTGTTATACAGTGACAGACCTGTCCCCACCAGTACTGTACCCCAGTGTTATACATTGACACACCTGTCCCCACCAGTACTGTACCACAGTGTTATACAGTGACAGACCTGTCCCCACCAGTACTGTACCCCAGTGTTATACATTGACACACCTGTGCCCCACCAGTACTGTACCCCAGTGTTATACATTGACACACCTGTCCCCACCAGTACTGTACCACAGTGTTATACAGTGACAGACCTGTCCCCACCAGTACTGTACCCCAGTGTTATACATTGACACACATGTCCCCACCAGTACTGTACCACAGTGTTATAAAGTGACACACCTCTCCCCACCAGTACTGTACCCCAGTGTTATACAGTGACACACCTGTGCCCCACCAGTACTGTACCCCAGTGTTATACAGTGACACACCTGTGCCCCACCAGTACTGTACCACAGTGTTATACAGTGACAGACCTGTCCCCACCAGTACTGTACCGCAGTGTTATACACTGACAGACCAGTCCCCACCAATACTGTACCCTATTGTTATACACTGACAGGCCTGTCCCCACCAGTACTGTACCCCAGTTTGAAACACTGACAGACCTGTACCCACCAGAACTGTACCCCAGTGTTATACAGTGACAGACCTGTCCCACCAGTACTGTATACCAGTGTTATACAGTGACAGACCTGTCCCCACCAGTACTGTACCCCAGTGCTATGCAGTGACAGACCTGTCCTCACCAGTACTGTACCCCAGTGTTATACAGTGACAGACCTGTCCCCACCAGTACTGTATCCCAGTGTTATACAGTGACAGACCTGTCCACACCAGAACTGTACCCCAGTGTTATATAGTGACAGACCCGTCCCCACCAGTACTATACCCCAGTGTTATACACTGACAGACCTGTCCCCACCAGTACTGTACCCCAGTGTTATACACTGACAGACCGGTCCCTACCAGTTCTGTAGCCCAGTGTTATACAGTGACAAACCTGTCCCCACCAGTACTGTACCCCAGTGTTATACACAGACAGACCTGTCCCCACCAGTAATGTACCCCAGTTTTATGCAGTGACAGACCTGTCCCCACCAGTACTGTACCACAGTGTTATACGCTGACAGACCTGTCCCCACCAGTACTGTACCCCAGTGTTATACAGTGATAAACCCGTCCCCACCAGTACTGTAACCCAGTGTTATACAGTGACAGACCTGTCCCCACCAGTACTGTACCATAGTGTTATACACTGACAGACGTGTCCCCAACCAGTACTGTACCCCAGTGTTATACACTGACAGATCTGTCCCCACCAGTACTTTCCCCCAGTGTTATACACTTACAGACCCGTCCCCCACCAGTACTGTATCACAGTGTTATACGCTGACAGACCTGTCCCCCACCAGTACTTTCCGCCAGTGTTATACACTTACAGACCCGTCCCCCACCAGTACTGTACTCCAGTGTTATACACTGACAGACCTGTCCCCACCAGTGCTGTACCCCAGTGTTATACACTGACAGACGTGTCCCCCACCAGTACTGTACTCCAGTGTTATACAGTGACAGACCTGTCCCCACCAGTACTGTACCCCAGTGTTATACACTGACAGATCCGTCCCCACCAGTACTGTACCCCAGTGTTATACAGTGACACACCTGTGCCCCACCAGTACTGTACCCCAGTGTTATACAATGACAGACCTGTCCCCACCAGTACAGTACCCCAGTGTTATACAGTGACAGACCGGTCCCCACCAGTACTGTACCCCAGTGTTATACAGTGACAGACCTGTCCCCACCAGTACTGTACCCCACTGTTATACACTGAGAGACCTGTCCCCACCAGTACTGTATCCCAGTGTTATACACTGACAGGCCTGTCCCCACCAGTACTGTACCCCAGTGTTATAAACTGACAGACCTGTCCCCACCAGTACTGTACCCCACTGTTATACAGTGACAGACCTGTCCCCACCAGTACTGTACCCCAGTGTTATACACTGACAGACCTGTCCCCACCAGTACTGTATTCCAGTGTTATACACTGACAGACCTGTCCCCACCAGTACTGTACCCCAGTGTTTTACAGTGACAGACCTGTCCCCACCAGTACTGTACCCCAGTGTTCTTCACTGACAGTCCCGTCCCCCACCAGTACTGTACCCCAGTGTTATACAGTGACAGACCTGTCCCCACCAGTACTGTACCCCAGTGTTATACACTGACAGACCTGTGCCCACCAGTACTGTACCCCAGTGTTATACACTGACAGACCTGTCCCCACCAGTACTGTACCGCAGTGTTATACAGTGACAGACCTGTCCTCACCAGTACTGTACCCCAGTGTTATACACTGACAGACCTGTCCCCACCAGTCCTGTACCCAGTGTTATACACAGACAGACCTGTCCCCACCATACTGTACCCCAGTGTTATACAGAGACAGACCTGTCCCCACCATACTGTACCCCAGTGTTATACTCTGACAGACCTGTCCCCACCAGTACTGTACCCCAGTGTTATACACAGACAGACCTGTCCCCACCATACTGTACCCCAGTGTTATACACTGACAGACCTGTCCCAACAGTAATGTGCCCCAGTGTTATACACTGACAGATCTGTCCTCACCAGTACTGTACCCCAGTGTTATACACTGACCGACCTGTCCCCACCATACTGTACCCCAGTGTTATGCAGTGACACACCTGACCCCACCAGTAATGTACCCCAGTGTTATACAGTGACACACCTGTGCCCCACCAGTACTGTACCCCAGTGTTATACATCGACACACCTGTCTCCACCAGTTCTGTACCCCAGTGTTATACACTGACAGACCTGTCGCCACCAGTACTGTACCCCAGTGTTATACAGTGACAGACCTGTCCCCACCAGTACTGTACCCCAGTGTTATATAGTGATAGACCCGTCCCCACCAGTACTATACCCCAGTGTTATACAGTGACAGACCTGTCCCCACCAGTACTGTACCCCAGTGTTATACAGTGACAGACCTGTCCCCACCAGTACTGTACCCCAGTGTTATACACTGACAGACCTGTCCCTACCAGTTCTGTACCCCAGTGTTATACAGTGACAAACCTGTCCCCACCAGTACTGTACCCCAGTGTTATACACTGACAGACACGTCCCCACCAGTACTGTACCCCACTGTTATACACAGACAGACCTGTCCCCACCAGTACTGTACCCCAGTTTTATGCAGTGACAGACCTGTCCCCACCAGTACTGTACCCCAGTGTTATACACTGACAGACCTGTCCCTACCAGTTCTGTACCCCAGTGTTATACAGTGACAAACCTGTCCCCCACCAGTACTGTACCCCAGTGTTATACACTGACAGACACGTCCTCACCAGTACTGTACCCCAGTGTTATACACAGACAGACCTGTCCCCACCAGTACTGTACCCCAGTTTTATGCAGTGACAGACCTGTCCCCACCAGTACTGTACCACAGTGTTATACGCTGACAGACCTGTCCCCACCAGTACTGTACCCCAGTGTTATACAGTGATAAACCCGTCCCCACCAGTACTGTAACCCAGTGTTATACACTGACAGACGTGTCCCCTCCAGTACTGTATCACAGTGTTATACACTGACAGACGTGTCCCCCACCAGTACTGTACCCCAGTGTTATACACTGACAGATCTGTCCCCACCAGTACTTTCCGCCAGTGTTATACACTTTGAGACCCGTCCCCCACCAGTACTGTACTCCAGTGTTATACACTGACAGACCTGTCCCCACCAGTGATGTACCCCAGTGTTATACACTGACAGACGTGTCCCCCACCAGTACTGTACCCCAGTGTTATACACTGACAGATCTGTCCCCACCAGTACTGTTCCCCAGTGTTATACAGTGACAGAACTGTCCCCACGAGTACTGTACCCCAGTGTTTTACAGTGACAGACCTGTCCCCACCAGAACTGTACTCCAGTGTTATACAGTGACAGACCGGTCCCAACCAGTACTCTACCCCAGTGTTATACAGTGACAGACCTGTCCCCAACAGTACTGTACCCCAGTGTTATACACTGACAGACCTGTCCCCACCAGTACTGTACCCCAGTGTTATACAGTGACAGACCTGTCCCCACCAGTACTGCACCCCAGTGTTATACCGTGACCGACATGTCCCCACCAGTACTGTACCCCAGTGTTATACAGTGACAGACGTGTCCCACCAGTAGTGTACCCCAGTGTTATACAGTGACAGACCTGTCCCACCAGTAGTGTACCCCAGTGTTATACAGTGACAGACCTGTCCCCACCAGTACTGTACCACAGTGTTATACATTGACACACCTGTCCCCACCAGTACTGTACCACAGTGTTATACAGTGACAGACCTGTCCCCACCAGTACTGTACCCCAGTGTTATACATTGACACACCTGTCCCCACCAGTACTGTACCACAGTGTTATACAGTGACAGACCTGTCCCCACCAGTACTGTACCCCAGTGTTATACATTGACACACCTGTGCCCCACCAGTACTGTACCCCAGTGTTATACATTGACACACCTGTCCCCACCAGTACTGTACCACAGTGTTATACAGTGACAGACCTGTCCCCACCAGTACTGTACCCCAGTGTTATACATTGACACACATGTCCCCACCAGTACTGTACCACAGTGTTATAAAGTGACACACCTCTCCCCACCAGTACTGTACCCCAGTGTTATACAGTGACACACCTGTGCCCCACCAGTACTGTACCCCAGTGTTATACAGTGACACACCTGTGCCCCACCAGTACTGTACCACAGTGTTATACAGTGACAGACCTGTCCCCACCAGTACTGTACCGCAGTGTTATACACTGACAGACCAGTCCCCACCAATACTGTACCCTATTGTTATACACTGACAGGCCTGTCCCCACCAGTACTGTACCCCAGTTTGAAACACTGACAGACCTGTACCCACCAGAACTGTACCCCAGTGTTATACAGTGACAGACCTGTCCCACCAGTACTGTATACCAGTGTTATACAGTGACAGACCTGTCCCCACCAGTACTGTACCCCAGTGCTATGCAGTGACAGACCTGTCCTCACCAGTACTGTACCCCAGTGTTATACAGTGACAGACCTGTCCCCACCAGTACTGTATCCCAGTGTTATACAGTGACAGACCTGTCCACACCAGAACTGTACCCCAGTGTTATATAGTGACAGACCCGTCCCCACCAGTACTATACCCCAGTGTTATACACTGACAGACCTGTCCCCACCAGTACTGTACCCCAGTGTTATACACTGACAGACCGGTCCCTACCAGTTCTGTAGCCCAGTGTTATACAGTGACAAACCTGTCCCCACCAGTACTGTACCCCAGTGTTATACACAGACAGACCTGTCCCCACCAGTAATGTACCCCAGTTTTATGCAGTGACAGACCTGTCCCCACCAGTACTGTACCACAGTGTTATACGCTGACAGACCTGTCCCCACCAGTACTGTACCCCAGTGTTATACAGTGATAAACCCGTCCCCACCAGTACTGTAACCCAGTGTTATACAGTGACAGACCTGTCCCCACCAGTACTGTACCATAGTGTTATACACTGACAGACGTGTCCCCAACCAGTACTGTACCCCAGTGTTATACACTGACAGATCTGTCCCCACCAGTACTTTCCCCCAGTGTTATACACTTACAGACCCGTCCCCCACCAGTACTGTATCACAGTGTTATACAGTGACAGACCTGTCCCCACCAGTACTGTACCACAGTGTTATACGCTGACAGACCTGTCCCCCACCAGTACTTTCCGCCAGTGTTATACACTTACAGACCCGTCCCCCACCAGTACTGTACTCCAGTGTTATACACTGACAGACCTGTCCCCACCAGTGCTGTACCCCAGTGTTATACACTGACAGACGTGTCCCCCACCAGTACTGTACTCCAGTGTTATACAGTGACAGACCTGTCCCCACCAGTACTGTACCCCAGTGTTATACACTGACAGATCCGTCCCCACCAGTACTGTACCCCAGTGTTATACAGTGACACACCTGTGCCCCACCAGTACTGTACCCCAGTGTTATACAATGACAGACCTGTCCCCACCAGTACAGTACCCCAGTGTTATACAGTGACAGACCGGTCCCCACCAGTACTGTACCCCAGTGTTATACAGTGACAGACCTGTCCCCACCAGTACTGTACCCCACTGTTATACACTGAGAGACCTGTCCCCACCAGTACTGTATCCCAGTGTTATACACTGACAGGCCTGTCCCCACCAGTACTGTACCCCAGTGTTATAAACTGACAGACCTGTCCCCACCAGTACTGTACCCCACTGTTATACAGTGACAGACCTGTCCCCACCAGTACTGTACCCCAGTGTTATACACTGACAGACCTGTCCCCACCAGTACTGTATTCCAGTGTTATACACTGACAGACCTGTCCCCACCAGTACTGTACCCCAGTGTTTTACAGTGACAGACCTGTCCCCACCAGTACTGTACCCCAGTGTTCTTCACTGACAGTCCCGTCCCCCACCAGTACTGTACCCCAGTGTTATACAGTGACAGACCTGTCCCCACCAGTACTGTACCCCAGTGTTATACACTGACAGACCTGTGCCCACCAGTACTGTACCCCAGTGTTATACACTGACAGACCTGTCCCCACCAGTACTGTACCGCAGTGTTATACAGTGACAGACCTGTCCTCACCAGTACTGTACCCCAGTGTTATACACTGACAGACCTGTCCCCACCAGTCCTGTACCCAGTGTTATACACAGACAGACCTGTCCCCACCATACTGTACCCCAGTGTTATACAGAGACAGACCTGTCCCCACCATACTGTACCCCAGTGTTATACTCTGACAGACCTGTCCCCACCAGTACTGTACCCCAGTGTTATACACAGACAGACCTGTCCCCACCATACTGTACCCCAGTGTTATACACTGACAGACCTGTCCCAACAGTAATGTGCCCCAGTGTTATACACTGACAGATCTGTCCTCACCAGTACTGTACCCCAGTGTTATACACTGACCGACCTGTCCCCACCATACTGTACCCCAGTGTTATGCAGTGACACACCTGACCCCACCAGTAATGTACCCCAGTGTTATACAGTGACACACCTGTGCCCCACCAGTACTGTACCCCAGTGTTATACATCGACACACCTGTCTCCACCAGTTCTGTACCCCAGTGTTATACACTGACAGACCTGTCGCCACCAGTACTGTACCCCAGTGTTATACAGTGACAGACCTGTCCCCACCAGTACTGTACCCCAGTGTTATATAGTGATAGACCCGTCCCCACCAGTACTATACCCCAGTGTTATACAGTGACAGACCTGTCCCCACCAGTACTGTACCCCAGTGTTATACAGTGACAGACCTGTCCCCACCAGTACTGTACCCCAGTGTTATACAGTGACAGACCTGTCCCCACCAGTACTGTACCCCAGTGTTATACACTGACAGACCTGTCCCTACCAGTTCTGTACCCCAGTGTTATACAGTGACAAACCTGTCCCCACCAGTACTGTACCCCAGTGTTATACACTGACAGACACGTCCCCACCAGTACTGTACCCCACTGTTATACACAGACAGACCTGTCCCCACCAGTACTGTACCCCAGTTTTATGCAGTGACAGACCTGTCCCCACCAGTACTGTACCCCAGTGTTATACACTGACAGACCTGTCCCTACCAGTTCTGTACCCCAGTGTTATACAGTGACAAACCTGTCCCCCACCAGTACTGTACCCCAGTGTTATACACTGACAGACACGTCCTCACCAGTACTGTACCCCAGTGTTATACACAGACAGACCTGTCCCCACCAGTACTGTACCCCAGTTTTATGCAGTGACAGACCTGTCCCCACCAGTACTGTACCACAGTGTTATACGCTGACAGACCTGTCCCCACCAGTACTGTACCCCAGTGTTATACAGTGATAAACCCGTCCCCACCAGTACTGTAACCCAGTGTTATACACTGACAGACGTGTCCCCTCCAGTACTGTATCACAGTGTTATACACTGACAGACGTGTCCCCCACCAGTACTGTACCCCAGTGTTATACACTGACAGATCTGTCCCCACCAGTACTTTCCGCCAGTGTTATACACTTTGAGACCCGTCCCCCACCAGTACTGTACTCCAGTGTTATACACTGACAGACCTGTCCCCACCAGTGATGTACCCCAGTGTTATACACTGACAGACGTGTCCCCCACCAGTACTGTACCCCAGTGTTATACACTGACAGATCTGTCCCCACCAGTACTGTTCCCCAGTGTTATACAGTGACAGAACTGTCCCCACGAGTACTGTACCCCAGTGTTTTACAGTGACAGACCTGTCCCCACCAGAACTGTACTCCAGTGTTATACAGTGACAGACCGGTCCCAACCAGTACTCTACCCCAGTGTTATACAGTGACAGACCTGTCCCCAACAGTACTGTACCCCAGTGTTATACACTGACAGACCTGTCCCCACCAGTACTGTACCCCAGTGTTATACAGTGACAGACCTGTCCCCACCAGTACTGCACCCCAGTGTTATACCGTGACCGACATGTCCCCACCAGTACTGTACCCCAGTGTTATACAGTGACAGACGTGTCCCACCAGTAGTGTACCCCAGTGTTATACAGTGACAGACCTGTCCCACCAGTAGTGTACCCCAGTGCTATACAGTGACAGACCTGTCCTCACCAGTACTGTACCCCAGTGTTATACAGTGACAGACCTGTCCCCACCAGTACTGTACCCCAGTGTTATACAGTGACAGACCTGTCCACACCAGAACTGTACCACAGTGTTATACAGTGACAGACCTGCTCCCACCAGTACTGTACCCCAGTGTGAGACACTGACAGACCTGTCCCCACCAGTACTGCTCCCCAGTGTTATACAGTGACAGACCTGTCCCCACCAGTACTGTACCACAGTGTTATACACTGACAGACCTGTCCCCACCAGTACTGTACCCCTGTGTTATACAGTGACAGGCTTGTCCCCACCAGTACTGTACCACAGTGTTATACACTGACATACCTGTCCCCACCAGTACTGTACCCCAGTGTTATACAGTGACAGACCTGTCCCCACCAGTACTGTACCCCAGTGTTATACAGTGACAGACCTGTCCACACCAGAACTGTACCCCAGTGTTATACAGTGACAGACCTGTCCCCACCAGTACTGTACCACAGTGTTATACATTGACACACCTGTCCCCACCAGTACTGTACCACAGTGTTATACAGTGACAGACCTGTCCCCACCAGTACTGTACCCCAGTGTTATACATTGACACACCTGTCCCCACCAGTACTGTACCACAGTGTTATACAGTGACAGACCTGTCCCCACCAGTACTGTACCCCAGTGTTATACATTGACACACCTGTGCCCCACCAGTACTGTACCCCAGTGTTATACATTGACACACCTGTCCCCACCAGTACTGTACCACAGTGTTATACAGTGACAGACCTGTCCCCACCAGTACTGTACCCCAGTGTTATACATTGACACACCTGTCCCCACCAGTACTGTACCACAGTGTTATAAAGTGACACACCTCTCCCCACCAGTACTGTACCCCAGTGTTATACAGTGACACACCTGTGCCCCACCAGTACTGTACCCCAGTGTTATACAGTGACACACCTGTGCCCCACCAGTACTGTACCACAGTGTTATACAGTGACAGACCTGTCCCCACCAGTACTGTACCGCAGTGTTATACACTGACAGACCAGTCCCCACCAATACTGTACCCTATTGTTATACACTGACAGGCCTGTCCCCACCAGTACTGTACCCCAGTTTGAAACACTGACAGACCTGTACCCACCAGAACTGTACCCCAGTGTTATACAGTGACAGACCTGTCCCACCAGTACTGTATACCAGTGTTATACAGTGACAGACCTGTCCCCACCAGTACTGTACCCCAGTGCTATGCAGTGACAGACCTGTCCTCACCAGTACTGTACCCCAGTGTTATACAGTGACAGACCTGTCCCCACCAGTACTGTATCCCAGTGTTATACAGTGACAGACCTGTCCACACCAGAACTGTACCCCAGTGTTATATAGTGACAGACCCGTCCCCACCAGTACTATACCCCAGTGTTATACACTGACAGACCTGTCCCCACCAGTACTGTACCCCAGTGTTATACACTGACAGACCGGTCCCTACCAGTTCTGTAGCCCAGTGTTATACAGTGACAAACCTGTCCCCACCAGTACTGTACCCCAGTGTTATACACAGACAGACCTGTCCCCACCAGTAATGTACCCCAGTTTTATGCAGTGACAGACCTGTCCCCACCAGTACTGTACCACAGTGTTATACGCTGACAGACCTGTCCCCACCAGTACTGTACCCCAGTGTTATACAGTGATAAACCCGTCCCCACCAGTACTGTAACCCAGTGTTATACAGTGACAGACCTGTCCCCACCAGTACTGTACCATAGTGTTATACACTGACAGAAGTGTCCCCAACCAGTACTGTACCCCAGTGTTATACACTGACAGATCTGTCCCCACCAGTACTTTCCCCCTGTGTTATACACTTACAGACCCGTCCCCCACCAGTACTGTATCACAGTGTTATACAGTGACAGACCTGTCCCCACCAGTACTGTACCACAGTGTTATACGCTGACAGACCTGTCCCCCACCAGTACTTTCCGCCAGTGTTATACACTTACAGACCCGTCCCCCACCAGTACTGTACTCCAGTGTTATACACTGACAGACCTGTCCCCACCAGTGCTGTACCCCAGTGTTATACACTGACAGACGTGTCCCCCACCAGTACTGTACTCCAGTGTTATACAGTGACAGACCTGTCCCCACCAGTACTGTACCCCAGTGTTATACACTGACAGATCTGTCCCCACCAGTACTGTTCCCCAGTGTTATACAGTGACAGACCTGTCCCCACCAGTACTGTACCCCAGTGTTTTACAGTGACAGACCTGTCCCCACCATTACTGTACTCCAGTGTTATACAGTGACACACCGGTCCCAACCAGTACTCTACCCCAGTGTTATACAGTGACAGACCTGTCCCCAACAGTACTGTACCCCAGTGTTATACAGTGACAGACGTGTCCCACCAGTAGTGTACCCCAGTGTTATACGGTGACAGACCTGTCCCACCAGTAGTGTACCCCAGTGTTATACAGTGACAGACCTGTCCCCACCAGTACTATACCCCAGTGTTATACAGTGACAGACCTGTCCACACCAGAACTGTACCACAGTGTTCTACAGTGACAGACCTGCTCCCAACAGTACTGTACCCCAGTGTGATACACTGACAGACCTGTTCCCACCAGTACTGCACCCCAGTGTTATACAGTGACAGACCTGTCCCCACCAGTACTGTACCACAGTGTTATACACTGACAGAACTGTCCCCACCAGTACTGTACCCCTGTGTTATACAGTGACAGGCTTGTCCCCACCAGTACTGTACCACAGTGTTATACACTGACATACCTGTCCCCACCAGTACTGTACCCCAGTGTTATACAGTGACAGACCTCTCCCCACCTTTACTGCACTCCAGAGCTAAACAGTGACAGACCTCTCCCCACCAGTACAGTACCCCAGTTTTATACAGTGGCAGACCTGTGCCCCACCAGTACTGTACCCCAGTGTTATACAGTGACACACCTGTGCCCCACCAGTACTGTACCCCAGTGTTATACAGTGACACACCTGTGCCCCACCAGTACTGTACCCCAGTGTTATACATTGACACACCTGTCCCCACCAGTACTGTACCCCAGTGTTATACATTGACACACCTGTCCCCACCAGTACTGTACCACAGTGTTATACAGTGACAGACCTGTCCCCACCAGTACTGTACCACAGTGTTATACAGTGACAGACCTCTCCCCACCAGTACTGTACCCCAGTGTTATACATTGACACACCTGTCCCCACCAGTACTGTACCACAGTGTTATACAGTGACAGACCTCTCCCCACCAGTACTGTACCACAGTGTTATACAGTGACACACCTGTGCCCCACCAGTACTGTACCACAGTGTTATACAGTGACAGACCTGTCCCCACCAGTGCTGTACCCCAGTGTTATACACTGACAGACGTGCCCCCCACCAGTACTCTACCCCAGTGTTATACACTGACAGTCCCGTCCCCCACCAGTACTGTACCCCAGTGTTATACACTGACCGACCTGTCCCCACCAGTCCTGTACCCAGTGTTATACACAGACAGACCTGTCCCCACCATACTGTACCCCAGTGTTATACAGTGACACACCTGTGCCCCACCAGTACTGTACCCCAGTGTTATACAGTGACACACCTGTGCCCCACCAGTAGTGTACCCCAGTGTTATACATTGACAGGCTTGTCCCCACCAGTACTGTACCACAGTGTTATACACTGACATACCTGTTCCCACCAGTACTGCACCCCAGTGTTATACAGTGACAGACCTGTACCCACCAGTACTGTACTCCAGTGTTATACAGTGACAGACCTGTCCCCACCAGTACTGTACCCCAGTGTTATACAGTGACAGACCTGACCACATCAGAACTGTACCACAGTGTTATACACTGACATACCTGTCCCCACCTTTACTGTACCCCAGTGTTATAAACTGACAGACCTGTCCCACCAGTAGTGTACCCCAGTGTTATACAGTGACAGACCTGTCCCCACCAGTACTGTACCCCAGTGTTATACAGTGACAGACCTGACCACACCAGAACTGTACCACAGTGTTATACAGTGACAGACCTGCTCCCACCAGTACTGTACCCCAGTGTTATACACTGACAGATCTGTCCCCACCAGTACTGTTCCCCAGTGTTATACAGTGACAGACCTGTCCCCACCAGTACTGTACCCCAGTGTTTTACAGTGACAGACCTGTCCCCACCAGTACTGTACTCCAGTGTTACACAGTGACAGACCGGTCCCAACCAGTACTCTACCCCAGTGTTATACAGTGACAGACCTGTCCCCAACAGTACTGTACCCCAGTGTTATACACTGACAGACCGGTCCCACCAGTACTGCACCCCAGTGTTATACGGTGACAGACCTGTCCCCACCAGTACTGTACCCCAGTGTTATACAGTGACAGACGTGTCCCACCAGTAGTGTACCCCAGTGTTATACGGTGACAGACCTGTCCCACCAGTAGTGTACCCCAGTGTTATACAGTGACAGACCTGGCCCCACCAGTACTGTACCCCAGTGTTATACAGTGACAGACCTGTCCACACCAGAACTGTACCACAGTGTTATACAGTGACAGACCTGCTCCCACCAGTACTGTACCCCAGTGTGATACACTGACAGACCTGTCCCCACCAGTACTGCACCCCAGTGTTATACAGTGACAGACCTGTCCCCACCAGTACTGTACCACAGTGTTATACAGTGACAGACCTGTCCCCACCAGTACTGTACCCCAGTGTTATACAGTGACAGGCTTGTCCCCACCAGTACTGTACCACAGTGTTATACACTGACATACCTGTCCCCACCAGTACTGTACCCCAGTGTTATACAGTGACAGACCTCTCCCCACCTTTACTGCACTCCAGTGTTAAACAGTGACAGACCTCTCCCCACCAGTACAGTACCCCAGTTTTATACAGTGGCAGACCTGTGCCCCACCAGTACTGTACCCCAGTGTTATACAGTGACACACCTGTGCCCCACCAGTACTGTACCCCAGTGTTATACATTGACACACCTGTCCCCACCAGTACTGTACCACAGTGTTATACAGTGACAGACCTGTCCCCACCAGTACTGTACCCCAGTGTTATACATTGACACACCTGTCCCCACCAGTACTGTACCACAGTGTTATACAGTGACAGACCTCTCCCCACCAGTACTGTACCACAGTGTTATACAGTGACACACCTGTGCCCCACCAGTACTGTACCCCAGTGTTATACAGTGACACACCTGTGCCCCACCAGTACTGTACCACAGTGTTATACAGTGACAGACCTGTCCACACCAGTGCTGTACCCCAGTGTTATACACTGACAGACGTGCCCCCCACCAGTACTCTACCCCAGTGTTATACACTGACAGTCCCGTCCCCCACCAGTACTGTACCCCAGTGTTATACACTGACCGACCTGTCCCCACCAGTCCTGTACCCAGTGTTATACACAGACAGACCTGTCCCCACCATACTATACCCCAGTGTTATACAGTGACACACCTGTGCCCCACCAGTACTGTACCCCAGTGTTATACAGTGACACACCTGTGCCCCACCAGTACTGTACCCCAGTGTTATACATTGACACACCTGTCCCCACCAGTACTGTACCACAGTGTTATACAGTGACAGACCTGTCCCCACCAGTACTGTACCCCAGTGTTATACATTGACACACCTGTCCCCACCAGTACTGTACCACAGTGTTATACAGTGACAGACCTCTCCCCACCAGTACTGTACTACAGTGTTATACAGTGACACACCTGTGCCCCACCAGTACTGTACCCCAGTGTTATACAGTGACACACCTGTGCCCCACCAGTACTGTACCACAGTGTTATACAGTGACAGACCTGTCCCCACCAGTGCTGTACCCCAGTGTTATACACTGACAGACGTGCCCCCCACCAGTACTCTACCCCAGTGTTATACACTGACAGTCCCGTCCCCCACCAGTACTGTACCCCAGTGTTATACACTGACCGACCTGTCCCCACCAGTCCTGTACCCAGTGTTATACACAGACAGACCTGTCCCCACCATACTGTACCCCAGTGTTATACAGTGACACACCTGTGCCCCACCAGTACTGTACCCCAGTGTTATACAGTGACACACCTGTGCCCCACCAGTAGTGTACCCCAGTGTTATACATTGACAGGCTTGTCCCCACCAGTACTGTACCACAGTGTTATACACTGACATACCTGTCCCCACCAGTACTGCAGCCCAGTGTTATACAGTGACAGACCTGTCCCCACCAGTACTGTACCCCTGTGTTATACAGTGACAGGCTTGTCCCCACCAGTACTGTACCACAGTGTTATACACTGACATACCTGTTCCCACCAGTACTGCACCCCAGTGTTATACAGTGACAGACCTCTCCCCACCTTTACTGTACCCCAGTGTTATACACTGACAGACCTGTCCCACCAGTAGTGCACCCCAGTGTTATACAGTGACAGACCTGTCCCCACCAGTACTGTACCCCAGTGTTATACAGTGACAGACCTGACCACACCAGAACTGTACCACAGTGTTATACAGTGACACACCTGCTCCCACCAGTACTGTACCCCAGTGTTATACACTGACAGATCTGTCCCCACCAGTACTGTTCCCCAGTGTTATACAGTGACAGACCTGTCCCCACCAGTACTGTACCCCAGTGTTTTACAGTGACAGACCTGTCCCCACCAGTACTGTACCCCAGTGTTATACAGTGACAGACCTGTCCCCAACAGTACTGTACCCCAGTGTTATACACTGACAGACCGGTCCCAACCAGTACTCTACCCCAGTGTTATACAGTGACAGACCTGTCCCCAACAGTACTGTACCCCAGTGTTATACACTGACAGACCGGTCCCACCAGTACTGCACCCCAGTGTTATACGGTGACAGACCTGTCCCCACCAGTACTGTACCCCAGTGTTATACAGTGACAGACGTGTCCCACCAGTAGTGTACCCCAGTGTTATACGGTGACAGACCTGTCCCACCAGTAGTGTACCCCAGTGTTATACAGTGACAGACCTGGCCCCACCAGTACTGTACCCCAGTGTTATACAGTGACAGACCTGTCCACACCAGAACTGTACCACAGTGTTATACAGTGACAGACCTGCTCCCACCAGTACTGTACCCCAGTGTGATACACTGACAGACCTGTCCCCACCAGTACTGCACCCCAGTGTTATACAGTGACAGACCTGTCCCCACCAGTACTGTACCCCTGTGTTATACAGTGACAGGCTTGTCCCCACCAGTACTGTACCACAGTGTTATACACTGACATACCTGTCCCCACCAGTACTGTACCCCAGTGTTATACACTAACATACCTGTCCCCACCAGTACTGTACCCCAGTGTTATACACTGACAGACCTGTCCCCACCTTTACTGCACTCCAGTGTTAAACAGTGACAGACCTCTCCCCACCAGTACAGTACCCCAGTTTTATACAGTGGCAGACCTGTGCCCCACCAGTACTGTACCCCAGTGTTATACAGTGACACACCTGTGCCCCACCAGTACTGTACCCCAGTGTTATACAGTGACACACCTGTGCCCCACCAGTAATGTACCCCAGTGTTATACAGTGACACACCTGTGCCCCACCAGTACTGTACCCCAGTGTTATACACTGACATACCTGTCCCCACCAGTACTGTACCCCAGTGTTATACACTGACAGACCTGTCCCCACCTTTACTGCACTCCAGTGTTAAACAGTGACAGACCTCTCCCCACCAGTACAGTACCCCAGTTTTATACAGTGGCAGACCTGTGCCCCACCAGTACTGTACCCCAGTGTTATACAGTGACACACCTGTGCCCCACCAGTACTGTACCCCAGTGTTATACATTGACACACCTGTCCCCACCAGTACTGTACCACAGTGTTATACAGTGACAGACCTGTCCCCACCAGTACTGTACCCCAGTGTTATACATTGACACACCTGTCCCCACCAGTACTGTACCACAGTGTTATACAGTGACAGACCTCTCCCCACCAGTACTGTACCACAGTGTTATACAGTGACACACCTGTGCCCCACCAGTACTGTACCCCAGTGTTATACAGTGACACACCTGTGCCCCACCAGTACTGTACCACAGTGTTATACAGTGACAGACCTGTCCCCACCAGTGCTGTACCCCAGTGTTATACACTGACAGACGTGCCCCCCACCAGTACTCTACCCCAGTGTTATACACTGACAGTCCCGTCCCCCACCAGTACTGTACCCCAGTGTTATACACTGACCGACCTGTCCCCAACAGTCCTGTACCCAGTGTTATACACAGACAGACCTGTCCCCACCATACTGTACCCCAGTGTTATACAGTGACACACCTGTGCCCCACCAGTACTGTACCCCAGTGTTATACAGTGACACACCTGTGCCCCACCAGTGGTGTACCCCAGTGTTATACATTGACAGGCTTGTCCCCACCAGTACTGTACCACAGTGTTATACACTGACATACCTGTCCCCACCAGTACTGCACCCCAGTGTTATACAGTGACAGACCTGTCCCCACCAGTACTGTACCCCTGTGTTATACAGTGACAGGCTTGTCCCCACCAGTACTGTACCACAGTGTTATACACTGACATACCTGTTCCCACCAGTACTGCACCCCAGTGTTATACAGTGACAGACCTCTCCCCACCTTTACTGTACCCCAGTGTTATACACTGACAGACCTGTCCCACCAGTAGTGTACCCCAGTGTTATACAGTGACAGACCTGTCCCCACCAGTACTGTACCCCAGTGTTATACAGTGACAGACCTGACCACACCAGAACTGTACCACAGTGTTATACAGTGACAGACCTGCTCCCACCAGTACTGTACTCCAGTGTTATACAGTGACAGACCGGTCCCAACCAGTACTCTACCCCAGTGTTATACAGTGACAGACCTGTCCCCAACAGTACTGCACCCCAGTGTTATACACTGACAGACCGGTCCCACCAGTACTGCACCCCAGTGTTATACGGTGACAGACCTCTCCCCACCTTTACTGCACTCCAGTGTTAAACAGTGACAGACCTCTCCCCACCAGTACAGTACCCCAGTGTTATACAGTGACAGACGTGTCCCACCAGTAGTGTACCCCAGTGTTATACGGTGACAGACCTGTCCCACCAGTAGTGTACCCCAGTGTTATACAGTGACAGACCTGGCCCCACCAGTACTGTACCCCAGTGTTATACAGTGACAGACCTGTCCACACCAGAACTGTACCACAGTGTTATACAGTGACAGACCTGCTCCCACCAGTTCTGTACCCCAGTGTGATACACTGACAGACCTGTCCCCACCAGTACTGCACCCCAGTGTTATACAGTGACAGACCTGTCCCCACCAGTACTGTACCCCTGTGTTATACAGTGACAGGCTTGTCCCCACCAGTACTGTACCACAGTGTTATACACTGACATACCTGTCCCCACCAGTACTGTACCCCAGTGTTATACACTAACATACCTGTCCCCACCAGTACTGTACCCCAGTGTTATACACTGACAGACCTGTCCCCACCTTTACTGCACTCCAGTGTTAAACAGTGACAGACCTCTCCCCACCAGTACAGTACCCCAGTTTTATACAGTGGCAGACCTGTGCCCCACCAGTACTGTACCCCAGTGTTATACAGTGACACACCTGTGCCCCACCAGTACTGTACCCCAGTGTTATACAGTGACACACCTGTGCCCCACCAGTAATGTACCCCAGTGTTATACAGTGACACACCTGTGCCCCACCAGTACTGTACCCCAGTGTTATACACTGACATACCTGTCCCCACCAGTACTGTACCCCAGTGTTATACACTGACAGACCTGTCCCCACCTTTACTGCACTCCAGTGTTAAACAGTGACAGACCTCTCCCCACCAGTACAGTACCCCAGTTTTATACAGTGGCAGACCTGTGCCCCACCAGTACTGTACCCCAGTGTTATACAGTGACACACCTGTGCCCCACCAGTACTGTACCCCAGTGTTATACATTGACACACCTGTCCCCACCAGTACTGTACCACAGTGTTATACAGTGACAGACCTGTCCCCACCAGTACTGTACCCCAGTGTTATACATTGACACACCTGTCCCCACCAGTACTGTACCACAGTGTTATACAGTGACAGACCTCTCCCCACCAGTACTGTACCACAGTGTTATACAGTGACACACCTGTGCCCCACCAGTACTGTACCCCAGTGTTATACAGTGACACACCTGTGCCCCACCAGTACTGTACCACAGTGTTATACAGTGACAGACCTGTCCCCACCAGTGCTGTACCCCAGTGTTATACACTGACAGACGTGCCCCCCACCAGTACTCTACCCCAGTGTTATACACTGACAGTCCCGTCCCCCACCAGTACTGTACCCCAGTGTTATACACTGACCGACCTGTCCCCAACAGTCCTGTACCCAGTGTTATACACAGACAGACCTGTCCCCACCATACTGTACCCCAGTGTTATACAGTGACACACCTGTGCCCCACCAGTACTGTACCCCAGTGTTATACAGTGACACACCTGTGCCCCACCAGTGGTGTACCCCAGTGTTATACATTGACAGGCTTGTCCCCACCAGTACTGTACCACAGTGTTATACACTGACATACCTGTCCCCACCAGTACTGCACCCCAGTGTTATACAGTGACAGACCTGTCCCCACCAGTACTGTACCCCTGTGTTATACAGTGACAGGCTTGTCCCCACCAGTACTGTACCACAGTGTTATACACTGACATACCTGTTCCCACCAGTACTGCACCCCAGTGTTATACAGTGACAGACCTCTCCCCACCTTTACTGTACCCCAGTGTTATACACTGACAGACCTGTCCCACCAGTAGTGTACCCCAGTGTTATACAGTGACAGACCTGTCCCCACCAGTACTGTACCCCAGTGTTATACAGTGACAGACCTGACCACACCAGAACTGTACCACAGTGTTATACAGTGACAGACCTGCTCCCACCAGTACTGTACCCCAGTGTTATACACTGACAGATCTGTCCCCACCAGTACTGTTCCCCAGTGTTATACAGTGACAGACCTGTCCCCACCAGTACTGTACTCCAGTGTTATACAGTGACAGACCGGTCCCAACCAGTACTCTACCCCAGTGTTATACAGTGACAGACCTGTCCCCAACAGTACTGCACCCCAGTGTTATACACTGACAGACCGGTCCCACCAGTACTGCACCCCAGTGTTATACGGTGACAGACCTCTCCCCACCTTTACTGCACTCCAGTGTTAAACAGTGACAGACCTCTCCCCACCAGTACAGTACCCCAGTTTTATACAGTGGCAGACCTGTGCCCCACCAGTACTGTACCCCAGTGTTATACAGTGACACACCTGTGCCCCACCAGTACTGTACCCCAGTGTTATACAGTGACACACCTGTCCCCACCAGTACTGTACCACAGTGTTATACAGTGACAGACCTGTCCCCACCAGTACTGTACCACAGTGTTATACAGTGACAGACCTGTCCCCACCAGTACTGTACCCCAGTGTTATACAGTGACACACCTGTCCCCACCAGTACTGTACCACAGTGTTATACAGTGACACACCTGTCCCCACCAGTACTGTACCACAGTGTTATACAGTGACAGACCTGTCCCCACCAGTACTGTACCACAGTGTTATACAGTGACACACCTGTCCCCACCAGTACTGTACCACAGTGTTATACAGTGACACACCTGTCCCCACCAGTACTGTACCACAGTGTTATACAGTGACAGACCTGTCCCCACCAGTACTGTACCCCAGTGTTATACATTGACACACCTGTCCCCACCAGTACTGTACCACAGTGTTATACAGTGACAGACCTCTCCCCACCAGTACTGTACCACAGTGTTATACAGTGACACACCTGTGCCCCACCAGTACTGTACCCCAGTGTTATACAGTGACACACCTGTGCCCCACCAGTACTGTACCACAGTGTTATACAGTGACAGACCTGTCCCCACCAGTGCTGTACCCCAGTGTTATACACTGACAGACGTGCCCCCCACCAGTACTCTACCCCAGTGTTATACACTGACAGTCCCGTCCCCCACCAGTACTGTACCCCAGTGTTATACACTGACCGACCTGTCCCCACCATACTGTACCCCAGTGTTATACAGTGACACACCTGTGCCCCACCAGTACTGTACCCCAGTGTTATACATTGACAGGCTTGTCCCCACCAGTACTGTATCACAGTGTTATACACTGACATACCTGTCCCCACCAGTACTGCACCCCAGTGTTATACAGTGACAGACCTGTCCCCACCAGTACTGTACCCCTGTGTTATACAGTGACAGGCTTGTCCCCACCAGTACTGTACCACAGTGTTATACACTGACAGACCTGTCCCCACCAGTACTGTACCCCTGTGTTATACAGTGACAGGCTTGTCCCCACCAGTACTGTATCACAGTGTTATACACTGACATACCTGTCCCCACCAGTACTGCACCCCAGTGTTATACAGTGACAGACCTGTCCCCACCAGTACTGCACCCCAGTGTTATACAGTGACAGACCTCTCCCCACCTTTACTGTACCCCAGTGTTATACACTGACAGACCTGTCCCACCAGTAGTGTACCCCAGTGTTATACAGTGACAGACCTGTCCCCACCAGTACTGTACCCCAGTGTTATACAGTGACAGACCTGACCACACCAGAACTGTACCACAGTGTTATATAGTGACAGACCTGCTCCCACCAGTACTGTACCCCAGTGTTATACACTGACAGACCTGTCCCCACCAGTACTGCACCCCAGTGTTATACAGTGACAGACCTGTCCCCACCAGTACTGTACCACAGTGTTATACACTGACAGACCTGTCCCCACCAGTACTGTACCCCTGTGTTATACAGTGACAGGCTTGTCCCCACCAGTACTGTACCCCAGTGTTATACAGTGACAGACCTCTCCCCACATTTACTGCACTCCAGTGTTAAACAGTGACAGACCTGTGCCCCACCAGTACTGTACCCCAGTGTTATACAGTGGCACACCTGTGCCCCACCAGTACTGTACCCCAGTGTTATACAGTGACACACCTGTGCCCCACCAGTACTGTTCCCCAGTGTTATACAGTGACACACCTGTCCCCACCAGTACTGTGCCACAGTGTTATACAGTGACGGACCTGTCCCCACCAGTACTGTACCCCAGTGTTATACATTGACACACCTGTCCCCACCAGTACTGTACCCCAGTGTTATACATTGACACACCTGTCCCCACCAGTACTGTACCTCAGTGTTATACAGTGACAGACCTGTCCCCACCAGTACTGTACCCCAGTGTTTTACAGTGACAGACCTGTCCCCACCAGTACTGTACTCCAGTGTTATACAGTGACAGACCGGTCCCAACCAGTACTCTACCCCAGTGTTATACAGTGACAGACCTGTCCCCAACAGTACTGTACCCCAGTGTTATACACTGACAGACCGGTCCCACCAGTACTGCACCCCAGTGTTATACGGTGACAGACCTGTCCCCACCAGTACTGTACCCCAGTGTTATACAGTGACAGACGTGTCCCACCAGTACTGTACCCCAGTGTTATACGGTGACAGACCTGTCCCACCAGTAGTGTACCCCAGTGTTATACAGTGACAGACCTGTCCACACCAGAACTGTACCCCAGTGTTATACAGTGACAGACCTGTCCACACCAGAACTGTACCACAGTGTTATACGGTGACAGACCTGTCCCACCAGTAGTGTACCCCAGTGTTATACAGTGACAGACCTGGCCCCACCAGTACTGTACCCCAGTGTTATACAGTGACAGACCTGTCCACACCAGAACTGTACCACAGTGTTATACAGTGACAGACCTGCTCCCACCAGTACTGTACCCCAGTGTGATACACTGACAGACCTGTCCCCACCAGTACTGCACCCCAGTGTTATACAGTGACAGACCTGTCCCCACCAGTACTGTACCACAGTGTTATACACTGACAGTCCTGTCCCCACCAGTACTGTACCCCTGTGTTATACAGTGACAGGCCTGTCCCCACCAGTACTGTACCACAGTGTTATACACTGACATACCTGTCCCCACCAGTACTGTACCCCAGTGTTATACAGTGACAGACCTCTCCCCACCTTTACTGCACTCCAGTGTTAAACAGTGACAGACCTCTCCCCACCAGTACAGTACCCCAGTTTTATACAGTGGCAGACCTGTGCCCCACCAGTACTGTACCCCAGTGTTATACAGTGACAGACCTGTCCCCACCAGTACTGTACCACAGTGTTATACAGTGACACACCTGTGCCCCACCAGTACTGTACCCCAGTGTTATACATTGACACACCTGTCCCCACCAGTACTGTACCACAGTGTTATACAGTGACAGACCTGTCCCCACCAGTACTGTACCCCAGTGTTATACATTGACACACCTGTCCCCACCAGTACTGTACCACAGTGTTATACAGTGACAGACCTCTCCCCACCAGTACTGTACCACAGTGTTATACAGTGACACACCTGTGCCCCACCAGTACTGTACCCCAGTGTTATACAGTGACACACCTGTGCCCCACCAGTACTGTACCACAGTGTTATACAGTGACAGACCTGTCCCCACCAGTGCTGTACCCCAGTGTTATACACTGACAGACGTGCCCCCCACCAGTACTCTACCCCAGTGTTATACACTGACAGTCCCGTCCCCCACCAGTACTGTACCCCAGTGTTATACACTGACCGACCTGTCCCCACCAGTCCTGTACCCAGTGTTATACACAGACAGACCTGTCCCCACCATACTGTACCCCAGTGTTATACAGTGACACACCTGTGCCCCACCAGTAGTGTACCCCAGTGTTATACATTGACAGGCTTGTCCCCACCAGTACTGTACCACAGTGTTATACACTGACATACCTGTCCCCACCAGTACTGCACCCCAGTGTTATACAGTGACAGACCTGTCCCCACCAGTACTGTACCCCTGTGTTATACAGTGACAGGCTTGTCCCCACCAGTACTGTACCACAGTGTTATACACTGACATACCTGTTCCCACCAGTACTGCACCCCAGTGTTATACAGTGACAGACCTCTCCCCACCTTTACTGTACCCCAGTGTTATACACTGACAGACCTGTCCCACCAGTAGTGTACCCCAGTGTTATACAGTGACGGACCTGACCACACCAGAACTGTACCACAGTGTTATACACTGACAGACCTGTCCCCACCAGTACTGCACCCCAGTGTTATACAGTGACAGACCTGTCCCCACCAGTACTGTACCACAGTGTTATACAGTGACAGACCTGTCCCCACCAGTGCTGTACCCCAGTGTTATACACTGACAGACGTGCCCCCCACCAGTACTCTACCCCAGTGTTATACACTGACAGTCCCGTCCCCCACCAGTACTGTACCCCAGTGTTATACACTGACCGACCTGTCCCCACCAGTCCTGTACCCAGTGTTATACACAGACAGACCTGTCCCCACCATACTGTACCCCAGTGTTCTACAGTGACACACCTGTGCCCCACCAGTAGTGTACCCCAGTGTTATACATTGACAGGCTTGTCCCCACCAGTACTGTACCACAGTGTTATACACTGACATACCTGTCCCCACCAGTACTGCACCCCAGTGTTATACAGTGACAGACCTGGCCCCACCAGTACTGTACCCCTGTGTTATACAGTGACAGGCTTGTCCCCACCAGTACTGTACCACAGTGTTATACACTGACAGACCTCTCCCCACCTTTACTGTACCCCAGTGTTATACACTGACAGACCTGTTCCCACCAGTACTGCACCCCAGTGTTATACAGTGACAGACCTCTCCCCACCTTTACTGTACCCCAGTGTTATACACTGACAGACCTGTCCCACCAGTAGTGTACCCCAGTGTTATACAGTGACAGACCTGTCCCCACCAGTACTGTACCCCAGTGTTGTACAGTGACAGACCTGACCACACCAGAACTGTACCACAGTGTTATATAGTGACAGACCTGCTCCCACCAGTACTGTACCCCAGTGTTATACACTGACAGACCTGTCCCCACCAGTACTGCACCCCAGTGTTATACAGTGACAGACCTGTCCCCACCAGTACTGTACCACAGTGTTATACACTGACAGACCTGTCCCCACCAGTACTGTACCCCTGTGTTATACAGTGACAGGCTTGTCCCCACCAGTACTGTACCACAGTGTTATACACTGACATACCTGTCCCCACCAGTACTGTACCCCAGTGTTATACAGTGACAGACCTCTCCCCACCTTTACTGCACTCCAGTGTTAAACAGTGACAGACCTCTCCCCACCAGTACAGTACCCCAGTTTTATACAGTGGCAGACCTGTGCCCCACCAGTACTGTACCCCAGTGTAATACAGTGACACACCTGTGCCCCACCAGTACTGTACCCCAGTGTTATACAGTGACACACCTGTGCCCCACCAGTACTGTACCCCAGTGTTATACATTGACACACCTGTCCCCACCAGTACTGTACCACAGTGTTATACAGTGACAGACCTGTCCCCACCAGTACTGTACTCCAGTGTTATACATTGACACACCTGTCCCCACCAGTACTGTACCACAGTGTTATACAGTGACAGACCTCTCCCCACCAGTACTGTACCACAGTGTTATACAGTGACACACCTGTGCCCCACCAGTACTGTACCCCAGTGTTATACAGTGACACACCTGTGCCCCACCAGTACTGTACCACAGTGTTATACAGTGACAGACCTGTCCCCACCAGTGCTGTATCCCAGTGTTATACACTGACAGACGTGCCCCCCACCAGTACTCTACCCCAGTGTTATACACTGACAGTCCCGTCCCCCACCAGTACTGTACCCCAGTGTTATACACTGACCGACCTGTCCCCACCAGTCCTGTACCCAGTGTTATACACAGACAGACCTGTCCCCACCATACTGTACCCCAGTGTTATACAGTGACACACCTGTGCCCCACCAGTACTGTACCCCAGTGTTATACAGTGACACACCTGTGCCCCACCAGTAGTGTACCCCAGTGTTATACATTGACAGGCTTGTCCCCACCAGTACTGTACCACAGTGTTATACACTGACATACCTGTCCCCACCAGTACTGCACCCCAGTGTTATACAGTGACAGACCTGTCCCCACCAGTACTGTACCCCTGTGTTATACAGTGACAGGCTTGTCCCCACCAGTACTGTACCACAGTGTTATACACTGACATACCTGTCCCCACCAGTACTGCACCCCAGTGTTATACAGTGACAGACCTGTCCCCACCAGTACTGTACCCCAGTGTTATACAGTGACATACCTCTCCCCACCTTTACTGTACCCCAGTGTTATACACTGACAGACCTGTCCCACCAGTAGTGTACCCCAGTGTTATACAGTGACAGACCTGTCCCCACCAGTACTGTACCCCAGTGTTATACAGTGACAGACCTGACCACACCAGAACTGTAACACAGTGTTATATAGTGACAGACCTGCTCCCACCAGTACTGTACCCCAGTGTTATACACTGACAGACCTGTCCCCACCAGTACTGCACCCCAGTGTTATACAGTGACAGACCTGTCCCCACCAGTACTGTACCACAGTGTTATACACTGACAGACCTGTCCCCACCAGTACTGTACCCCTGTGTTATACAGTGACAGGCTTGTCCCCACCAGTACTGTACCCCAGTGTTATACAGTGACAGACCTCTCCCCACCTTTACTGCACTCCAGTGTGAAACAGTGACAGACCTGTGCCCCACCAGTACTGTACCCCAGTGTTATACAGTGACACACCTGTGCCCCACCAGTACTGTACCCCAGTGCTATACAGTGACACACCTGTGCCCCACCAGTACTGTACCCCAGTGTTATACATTGACACACCTGTCCCCACCAGTACTGTACCATAGTGTTATACAGTGACAGACCTGTCCCCACCAGTACTGTACCCCAGTGTTATACATTGACACACCTGTCCCCACAAGTACTGTACCCCAGTGTTATACATTGACACCCCTGTCCCCACCAGTACTGTACCTCAGTGTTATACAGTGACAGACCTGTCCCCACCAGTACTGTACCCCAGTGTTTTACAGTGACAGACCTGTCCCCACCAGTACTGTACTCCAGTGTTATACAGTGACAGACCGGTCCCAACCAGTACTCTACCCCAGTGTTATACAGTGACAGACCTGTCCCCAACAGTACTGTACCCCAGTGTTATACAGTGACAGATGTGTCCCACCAGTACTGTACCCCAGTGTTATACGGTGACAGACCTGTCCCACCAGTAGTGTACCCCAGTGTTATACGGTGACAGACCTGTCCCACCAGTAGTGTACCCCAGTGTTATACAGTGACAGACCTGGCCCCACCAGTACTGTACCCCAGTGTTATACAGTGACAGACCTGTCCACACCAGAACTGTACCCCAGTGTGATACACTGACAGACCTGTCCCCACCAGTACTGTACCCCAGTGTGATACACTGACAGACCTGTCCCCACCAGTACTGCACCCCAGTGTTATACAGAGACAGACCTGTCCCCACCAGTACTGTACCACAGTGTTATACACTGACAGACCTGTCCCCACCAGTACTGTACCCCTGTGTTATACAGTGACAGGCTTGTCCCCACCAGTACTGTACCACAGTGTTATACACTGACATACCTGTCCCCACCAGTACTGTACCCCAGTGTTATACAGTGACAGACCTCTCCCCACCTTTACTGCACTCCAGTGTTAAACAGTGACAGACCTCTCCCCACCAGTACAGTACCCCAGTTTTATACAGTGGCAGACCTGTGCCCCACCAGTACTGTACCCCAGTGTTATACAGTGACACACCTGTGCCCCACCAGTACTGTACCCCAGTGTTATACATTGACACACCTGTCCCCACCAGTACTGTACCACAGTGTTATACAGTGACAGACCTGTCCCCACCAGTACTGTACCCCAGTGTTATACATTGACACACCTGTCCCCACCAGTACTGTACCACAGTGTTATACAGTGACAGACCTCTCACCACCAGTACTGTACCACAGTGTTATACAGTGACACACCTGTGCCCCACCAGTACTGTACCCCAGTGTTATACAGTGACACACCTGTGCCCCACCAGTACTGTACCACAGTGTTATACAGTGACAGACCTGTCCCCACCAGTGCTGTACCCCAGTGTTATACACTGACAGACGTGCCCCCCACCAGTACTCTACCCCAGTGTTATACACTGACAGTCCCGTCCCCCACCAGTACTGTACCCCAGTGTTATACACTGACCGACCTGTCCCCACCAGTCCTGTACCCAGTGTTATACACAGACAGACCTGTCCCCACCATACTGTACCCCAGTGTTATACAGTGACACACCTGTGCCCCACCAGTAGTGTACCCCAGTGTTATACATTGACAGGCTTGTCCCCACCAGTACTGTACCACAGTGTTATACACTGACATACCTGTCCCCACCAGTACTGCACCCCAGTGTTATACAGTGACAGACCTGTCCCCACCAGTACTGTACCCCTGTGTTATACAGTGACAGGCTTGTCCCCACCAGTACTGTACCACAGTGTTATACACTGACAGACCTGTCCCACCAGTAGTGTACCCCAGTGTTATACAGTGACAGACCTGTCCCCACCAGTACTGTACCCCAGTGTTATACAGTGACAGACCTGACCACACCAGAACTGTACCACAGTGTTATATAGTGACAGACCTGCTCCCACCAGTACTGTACCCCAGTGTTATACACTGACAGACCTGTCCCCACCAGTACTGCACCCCAGTGTTATACAGTGACAGACCTGTCCCCACCAGTACTGTAACACAGTGTTATACACTGACAGACTTGTCCCCACCAGTACTGTACCCCTGTGTTATACAGTGACAGGCTTGTCCCCACCAGTACTGTACCCCAGTGTTATACAGTGACACACCTGTGCCCCACCAGTACTGTACCCCAGTGTTATACAGTGACACACCTGTGCCCCACCAGTACTGTACCCCAGTGTTATACATTGACACACCTGTCCCCACCAGTACTGTACCACATTGTTATACAGTGACAGACCTGTCCCCACCAGTACTGTACCCCAGTGTTATACATTGACACACCTGTCCCCACCAGTACTGTACCCCAGTGTTATACAATGACACACCTGTCCCCACCAGTACTGTACCTCAGTGTTATACAGTGACAGACCTCTCCCCACCAGTACTGTACCCCAGTGTTTTACATTGACACACCTGTCCCCACCAGTACTGTACCACAGTGTTATACAGTGACAGACCTGTCCCCACCAGTACTGTACCCCAGTGTTATACACTGACATACCTGTCCCCACCAGTACTGTACCCCAGTGTTATACACTGACAGACCTGTCCCCACCAGTACTGTACCACAGTGTTATACACTGACAGACCTGTCCCCACCAGTACTGTACCGCAGTGTTATACACTGACAGGCCTGTCCCCACCAGTACTGTACCCCAGTTTTATACACTGACAGACCTGTACCCACCAGTACTGTACCCCAGTGTTATACAGTGACAGACCTGTCCCCACCAGTACTGTACCCCACTGTTATACAGTGACAGACCTGTCCCCACCAGTACTGTACCCCAGTGTTATACACTGACAGACCCGTCCCCCACAAGTACTGTACTCCAGTGTTATACAGTGACAGACCTGTCCCCTCCACTACTGTACCCCAGTGTTATACACTGACAGACCGGTCCCCACCAGTACTGTATCACAGTGTTATATACTTACAGACCCGTCCCCCACCAGTACTGTACTCCAGTGTTATACACTGACAGACCTGTCCCCACCAGTACTGTACCACAGTGTTATACACTGACAGACCTGTCCCCACCAGTACTGTACCCCAGTGTTATACACTGACAGACCTGTCCCCCACCAGTACTGTACCCCAGTGTTATACACTGACAGAGCTGTCCCCACCAGTACTGTACCCCAGTGTTATACACTGACAGACCTGTCCCCACCAGTACTGTACCCCAGTGTTTTACACTGACAGACCTGTCCCCCACCAGTACTGTAACCCAGTGTTATACACTGACAGACCCGTCCCCCACCAGTACTGTACTCCAGTGTTATACACTGACAGACCTGTCCCCACCAGTACTGTACCCCAGTGTTATACACTGACAGACCTGTCCCCACCAGTACTGTACCCCAGTGTTATAGAGTGACAGACCTGTCCCCTCCAGTACTGTATCACAGTGTTATATACTTACAGACCTGTCCCCACCAGTACTGTACCCCAGTGTTATAGAGTGACAGACCTGTCCCCACCAGTACTGTACCCCAGTGTTATACACTGACAGACCTGTCCCACCAGTAGTGTACCCCAGTGTTATACAGTGACAGACCTGTCCCCACCAGTACTGTACCCCAGTGTTATACAGTGACAGACCTGACCACACCAGAACTGTACCACAGTGTTATATAGTGACAGACCTGCTCCCACCAGTACTGTACCCCAGTGTTATACACTGACAGACCTGTCCCCACCAGTACTGCACCCCAGTGTTATACAGTGACAGACCTGTCCCCACCAGTACTGTAACACAGTGTTATACACTGACAGACCTGTCCCCACCAGTACTGTAGCCCTGTGTTATACAGTGACAGGCTTGTCCCACCAGTACTGTACCCCAGTGTTATACAGTGACAGACCTCTCCCCACCATTACTGCACTCCAGTGTTAAACAGTGACAGACCTGTGCCCCACCAGTACTGTACCCCAGTGTTATACAGTGACACACCTGTGCCCCACCAGTACTGTACCCCAGTGTTATACAGTGACACACCTGTGCCCCACCAGTACTGTACCCCAGTGTTATACATTGACACACCTGTCCCCACCAGTACTGTACCACATTGTTATACAGTGACAGACCTGTCCCCACCAGTACTGTACCCCAGTGTTATACATTGACACACCTGTCCCCACCAGTACTGTACCCCAGTGTTATACATTGACACACCTGTCCCCACCAGTACTGTACCTCAGTGTTATACTGTGACAGACCTCTCCCCACCAGTACTGTACCCCAGTGTTTTACATTGACACACCTGTCCCCACCAGTACTGTACCACAGTGTTATACAGTGACAGACCTGTCCCCACCAGTACTGTACCCCAGTGTTATACACTGACATACCTGTCCCCACCAGTACTGTACCCCAGTGTTATACACTGACAGACCTGTCCCCACCAGTACTGTACCCCAGTGTTATACATTGACAGACCTGACCACACCAGAACTGTACCCCAGTGTTATACACTGACAGACCCGTCCCCCACAAGTACTGTACTCCAGTGTTATACAGTGACAGACCTGTCCCCACCAGTACTGTACCCCACTGTTATACAGTGACAGACCTGTCCCCACCAGTACTGTACCCCAGTGTTATACACTGACAGACCCGTCCCCCACAAGTACTGTACTCCAGTGTTATACAGTGACAGACCTGTCCCCTCCACTACTGTACCCCAGTGTTATACACTGACAGACCGGTCCCCACCAGTACTGTATCACAGTGTTATATACTTACAGACCCGTCCCCCACCAGTACTGTACTCCAGTGTTATACACTGACAGACCTGTCCCCACCAGTACTGTACCACAGTGTTATACACTGACAGACCTGTCCCCACCAGTACTGTACCCCAGTGTTATACACTGACAGACCTGTCCCCCACCAGTACTGTACCCCAGTGTTATACACTGACAGAGCTGTCCCCACCAGTACTGTACCCCAGTGTTATACACTGACAGACCTGTCCCCACCAGTACTGTACCCCAGTGTTTTACACTGACAGACCTGTCCCCCACCAGTACTGTACCCCAGTGTTATACACTGACAGACCTCTCACCACCAGTACTGTACCCCAGTGTTATACAGTGACAGACCTCTCACCACCAGTACTGTACCACAGTGTTATACAGTGACACACCTGTGCCCCACCAGTACTGTACCCCAGTGTTATACAGTGACACACCTGTGCCCCACCAGTACTGTACCACAGTGTTATACAGTGACAGACCTGTCCCCACCAGTGCTGTACCCCAGTGTTATACACTGACAGACGTGCCCCCCACCAGTACTCTACCCCAGTGTTATACACTGACAGTCCCGTCCCCCACCAGTACTGTACCCCAGTGTTATACACTGACCGACCTGTCCCCACCAGTCCTGTACCCAGTGTTATACACAGACAGACCTGTCCCCACCATACTGTACCCCAGTGTTATACAGTGACACACCTGTGCCCCACCAGTAGTGTACCCCAGTGTTATACATTGACAGGCTTGTCCCCACCAGTACTGTACCACAGTGTTATACACTGACATACCTGTCCCCACCAGTACTGCACCCCAGTGTTATACAGTGACAGACCTGTCCCCACCAGTACTGTACCCCTGTGTTATACAGTGACAGGCTTGTCCCCACCAGTACTGTACCACAGTGTTATACACTGACAGACCTGTCCCACCAGTAGTGTACCCCAGTGTTATACAGTGACAGACCTGTCCCCACCAGTACTGTACCCCAGTGTTATACAGTGACAGACCTGACCACACCAGAACTGTACCACAGTGTTATATAGTGACAGACCTGCTCCCACCAGTACTGTACCCCAGTGTTATACACTGACAGACCTGTCCCCACCAGTACTGCACCCCAGTGTTATACAGTGACAGACCTGTCCCCACCAGTACTGTAACACAGTGTTATACACTGACAGACCTGTCCCCACCAGTACTGTACCCCTGTGTTATACAGTGACAGGCTTGTCCCCACCAGTACTGTACCCCAGTGTTATACAGTGACACACCTGTGCCCCACCAGTACTGTACCCCAGTGTTATACAGTGACACACCTGTGCCCCACCAGTACTGTACCCCAGTGTTATACATTGACACACCTGTCCCCACCAGTACTGTACCACATTGTTATACAGTGACAGACCTGTCCCCACCAGTACTGTACCCCAGTGTTATACATTGACACACCTGTCCCCACCAGTACTGTACCCCAGTGTTATACAATGACACACCTGTCCCCACCAGTACTGTACCTCAGTGTTATACAGTGACAGACCTCTCCCCACCAGTACTGTACCCCAGTGTTTTACATTGACACACCTGTCCCCACCAGTACTGTACCACAGTGTTATACAGTGACAGACCTGTCCCCACCAGTACTGTACCCCAGTGTTATACACTGACATACCTGTCCCCACCAGTACTGTACCCCAGTGTTATACACTGACAGACCTGTCCCCACCAGTACTGTACCACAGTGTTATACACTGACAGACCTGTCCCCACCAGTACTGTACCGCAGTGTTATACACTGACAGGCCTGTCCCCACCAGTACTGTACCCCAGTTTTATACACTGACAGACCTGTACCCACCAGTACTGTACCCCAGTGTTATACAGTGACGGACCTGTCCCCACCAGTACTGTACCCCACTGTTATACAGTGACAGACCTGTCCCCACCAGTACTGTACCCCAGTGTTATACACTGACAGACCCGTCCCCCACAAGTACTGTACTCCAGTGTTATACAGTGACAGACCTGTCCCCTCCACTACTGTACCCCAGTGTTATACACTGACAGACCGGTCCCCACCAGTACTGTATCACAGTGTTATATACTTACAGACCCGTCCCCCACCAGTACTGTACTCCAGTGTTATACACTGACAGACCTGTCCCCACCAGTACTGTACCACAGTGTTATACACTGACAGACCTGTCCCCACCAGTACTGTACCCCAGTGTTATACACTGACAGACCTGTCCCCCACCAGTACTGTACCCCAGTGTTATACACTGACAGAGCTGTCCCCACCAGTACTGTACCCCAGTGTTATACACTGACAGACCTGTCCCCACCAGTACTGTACCCCAGTGTTTTACACTGACAGACCTGTCCCCCACCAGTACTGTAACCCAGTGTTATACACTGACAGACCCGTCCCCCACCAGTACTGTATCACAGTGTTATATACTTACAGACCTGTCCCCACCAGTACTGTACCCCAGTGTTATAGAGTGACAGACCTGTCCCCACCAGTACTGTACCCCAGTGTTATACACTGACAGACCTGTCCCACCAGTAGTGTACCCCAGTGTTATACAGTGACAGACCTGTCCCCACCAGTACTGTACCCCAGTGTTATACAGTGACAGACCTGACCACACCAGAACTGTACCACAGTGTTATATAGTGACAGACCTGCTCCCACCAGTACTGTACCCCAGTGTTATACACTGACAGACCTGTCCCCACCAGTACTGCACCCCAGTGTTATACAGTGACAGACCTGTCCCCACCAGTACTGTAACACAGTGTTATACACTGACAGACCTGTCCCCACCAGTACTGTAGCCCTGTGTTATACAGTGACAGGCTTGTCCCACCAGTACTGTACCCCAGTGTTATACAGTGACAGACCTCTCCCCACCTTTACTGCACTCCAGTGTTAAACAGTGACAGACTTGTGCCCCACCAGTACTGTACCCCAGTGTTATACAGTGACACACCTGTGCCCCACCAGTACTGTACCCCAGTGTTATACAGTGACACACCTGTGCCCCACCAGTACTGTACCCCAGTGTTATACATTGACACACCTGTCCCCACCAGTACTGTACCACATTGTTATACAGTGACAGACCTGTCCCCACCAGTACTGTACCCCAGTGTTATACATTGACACACCTGTCCCCACCAGTACTGTACCCCAGTGTTATACATTGACACACCTGTCCCCACCAGTACTGTACCTCAGTGTTATACTGTGACAGACCTCTCCCCACCAGTACTGTACCCCAGTGTTTTACATTGACACACCTGTCCCCACCAGTACTGTACCACAGTGTTATACAGTGACAGACCTGTCCCCACCAGTACTGTACCCCAGTGTTATACACTGACATACCTGTCCCCACCAGTACTGTACCCCAGTGTTATACACTGACAGACCTGTCCCCACCAGTACTGTACCCCAGTGTTATACATTGACAGACCTGACCACACCAGAACTGTACCCCAGTGTTATACACTGACAGACCCGTCCCCCACAAGTACTGTACTCCAGTGTTATACAGTGACAGACCTGTCCCCACCAGTACTGTACCCCACTGTTATACAGTGACAGACCTGTCCCCACCAGTACTGCACCCCAGTGTTATACACTGACAGACCCGTCCCCCACAAGTACTGTACTCCAGTGTTATACAGTGACAGACCTGTCCCCTCCACTACTGTACCCCAGTGTTATACACTGACAGACCGGTCCCCACCAGTACTGTATCACAGTGTTATATACTTACAGACCCGTCCCCCACCAGTACTGTACTCCAGTGTTATACACTGACAGACCTGTCCCCACCAGTACTGTACCACAGTGTTATACACTGACAGACCTGTCCCCACCAGTACTGTACCCCAGTGTTATACACTGACAGACCTGTCCCCCACCAGTACTGTACCCCAGTGTTATACACTGACAGAGCTGTCCCCACCAGTACTGTACCCCAGTGTTATACACTGACAGACCTGTCCCCACCAGTACTGTACCCCAGTGTTTTACACTGACAGACCTGTCCCCCACCAGTACTGTACCCCAGTGTTATACACTGACAGACCCGTCCCCCACCAGTACTGTACTCCAGTGTTATACACTGACAGACCTGTCCCCACCGGTACTGAACCCCAGTGTTATACACTGACAGACCTGTCCCCACCAGTACTGTACCCCAGCGTTATACAGTGACAGACCTGTCCCCACCAGTACTGTACCAGTGTTATACACTTACAGACCTGTCCCCACCAGTGCTGTACCCCAGTGTTATGCACTGACAGACGTGCCCCCCACCAGTTCTGTATCACAGTGTTATACAGTGACAGACCTGTCCCCACCAGTACTGTACCACAGTGTTATACACTTACAGACCTGTCCCCACCAGTGCTGTACCCCAGTGTTATACACTGACAGACGTGCCCCCCACCAGTACTGTACCCCAGTGTTATACACTGACAGTCCCGTCCCCCACCAGTACTGTACCCCAGTGTTATACAGTGACAGACCTCTCCCCACCAGTCCTGTACCCAGTGTTATACACAGACAGACCTGTCCCCACCAGTACTGTACCCCAGTGTTATACACTGACCGACCTATCCCCAACAGTAATGTGCCCCAGTGTTATACACTGACAGATCTGTCCTCACCAGTACTGTACCCCAGTGTTATACACTGACCGACCTGTCCCCACCATACTGTACCCCAGTGTTATGCAGTGACACACCTGTCCCCACCAGTAATGTACCCCAGTGTGATACACTGACACACCTGTGCCCCACCAGTACTGTACCCCAGTGTTATACATTGACAGACCTGTCCCCACCAGTGCTGTACCCCAGTGTTATACACTGACAGACCTGTCCCCACCAGTGCTGTACCCCAGTGTTATACACTGACAGACGTGTCCCCCACCAGTACTGTACCCCAGTGTTATACACTGACAGATCTGTCCCCACCTTTACTGTTCCCCAGTGTTATACAGTGACAGACCTGTCCCCACCAGTACTGTACCCCAGTGTTTTTCAGTGACAGACCTGTCCCCACCAGTATTGTACTCCAGTGTTATACAGTGACAGACCGGTCCCAACCAGTACTGTACCCCAGTGTTATACACTGACAGATCTGTCCCCACCAGTACTGTTCCCTAGTGTTATACAGTGACAGACCTGTCCCCACCAGTACTGTACCCCAGTGTTATACAGTGCCAGACCTGTCCCCACCAGTACTGTACCCCAGTGTTATACACTGACAAACCTGTCGCCACCAGTATTGTACCCCAGTGTTATACACTGACAGACCTGTCCCCACCAGTGCTGTACCCCAGTGTTATACACTGACAGATCTGTCCCCACCAGTACTGTTCCCCAGTGTTATACAGTGACAGACCTGTCCCCACCAGTACTGTACCCCAGTGGTTTACAGTGACAGACCTGTCCCCACCAGTATTGTACTCCAGTGTTATACCGTGACAGACCGGTCCCAACCAGTACTCTACCCCAGTGTTATACAGTGACAGACCTGTCCCCAACAGTACTGTACCCCAGTGTTATACACTGACAGACCGGTCCCACCAGTACTGCACCCCAGTGTTATACGGTGACAGACCTGTCCCCACCAGTACTGTACCCCAGTGTTATAGAGTGACAGACGTGTCCCACCAGTAGTGTACCCCAGTGTTTTACAGTGACAGACCTGTCCCACCAGTAGTGTACCCCAGTGCTATACAGTGACAGACCTGTCCTCACCAGTACTGTACCCCAGTGTTATACAGTGACAGACCTGTCCCCACCAGTACTGCACCCCAGTGTTATACAGTGACAGACCTGTCCACTCCAGAACTGTACCACAGTGTTATACAGTGACAGACCTGCTCCCACCAGTACTGTACCCCAGTGTGATACACTGACAGACCTGTCCCCACCAGTACTGTACCCCTGTGTTATACAGTGACAGGCTTGTCCCCACCAGTACTGTACCACAGTGTTATACACTGACATACCTGTCCCCACCAGTACTGTACCCCAGTGTTATACATTGACACACCTGTCCCCACCAGTACTGTACCACAGTGTTATACAGTGACAGACCTCTCCCCACCAGTACTGTACCCCAGTGTTATGCAGTGACACACCTGTGCCCCACCAGTACTGTACCCCAGTGTTATACATTGACACACCTGTCCCCACCAGTACTGTACCACAGTGTTATACAGTGACAGACCTGTCCCCACCAGTACTGTACCCCAGTGTTATACACTGACAGACCAGTCCCCACCAATACTGTACACTATTGTTATACACTGACAGGCCTTTCCCCACCAGTACTGTACCCCAGTTTTATACACTGACAGACCTGTACCCACCAGTACTGTACCCCAGTGTTATAAACTGACAGACCTGTACCCACCAGTACTGCACCCCAGTGTTATACAGTGACAGACCTGACCCCACCAGTACTGTACCCCAGTGTTATACAATGACAGACCTGACCCCACCAGTACTGTACCCCAGTGTTATACAGTGACAGACCTGTCCCCACCAGTTCTGTACCCCAGTGTTTTACAGTGACAGACCTGTCCCTACCAGTACTGTACCCCAGTGTTATACAGTGACAGACCTGTCCCCACCAGTACTGTACCCCAGTGTTTTACACTGACAGACCTGTCCCCCACCAGTACTGTACCCCAGTGTTATACACTGACAGACCCGTCCCCCACCAGTACTGTACTCCAGTGTTATACACTGACAGACCTGTCCCCACCGGTACTGTACCCCAGTGTTATACACTGACAGACCTGTCCCCACCAGTACTGTACCCCAGTGTTATAGAGTGACAGACCTGTCCCCTCCAGTACTGTATCACAGTGTTACATACTTACAGACCCGTCCCCCACCAGTACTGTACCCCAGCCTTATACAGTGACAGACCTGTCCCCACCAGTACTGTACCAGTGTTATACACTTACAGACCTGTCCCCACCAGTGCTGTACCCCAGTGTTATGCACTGACAGACGTGCCCCCCACCAGTTCTGTATCACAGTGTTATACAGTGACAGACCTGTCCCCACCAGTACTGTACCACAGTGTTATACACTTACAGACCTGTCCCCACCAGTGCTGTACCCCAGTGTTATACACTGACAGACGTGCCCCCCACCAGTACTGTACCCCAGTGTTATACACTGACAGTCCCGTCCCCCACCAGTACTGTACCCCAGTGTTATACATTGACAGACCTCTCCCCACCAGTCCTGTACCCAGTGTTATACACAGACAGACCTGTCCCCACCAGTACTGTACCCCAGTGTTATACACTGACCGACCTATCCCCAACAGTAATGTGCCCCAGTGTTATACACTGACAGATCTGTCCTCACCAGTACTGTACCCCAGTGTTATACACTGACCGACCTGTCCCCACCATACTGTACCCCAGTGTTATGCAGTGACACACCTGTCCCCACCAGTAATGTACCCCAGTGTTATACACTGACACACCTGTGCCCCACCAGTACTGTACCCCAGTGTTATACATTGACAGACCTGTCCCCACCAGTGCTGTACCCCAGTGTTATACACTGACAGACCTGTCCCCACCAGTGCTGTACCCCAGTGTTATACACTGACAGACGTGTCCCCCTCCAGTACTGTACCCCAGTGTTATACACTGACAGATCTGTCCCCACCTTTACTGTTCCCCAGTGTTATACAGTGACAGACCTGTCCCCACCAGTACTGTACCCCAGTGTTATACAGTGACAGACCGGTCCCAACCAGTACTGTACCCCAGTGTTATACACTGACAGATCTGTCCCCACCAGTACTGTTCCCTAGTGTTATACAGTGACAGACCTGTCCCCACCAGTACTCTACCCCAGTGTTATACAGTGCCAGACCTGTCCCCACCAGTACTGTACCCCAGTGTTATGCAGTGACACACCTGTCCCCACCAGTAATGTACCCCAGTGTTATTCAGTGACACACCTGTGCCCCACCAGTACTGTACCCCAGTGTTATACACTGACAGACCTGTCGCCACCAGTTCTGTACCGCAGTGTTATACAGTGACAAACCTGTCGCCACCAGTATTGTACCCCAGTGTTATACACTGACAGACCTGTCCCCACCAGTGCTGTACCCCAGTGTTATACACTGACAGATCTGTCCCCACCAGTACTGTTCCCCAGTGTTATACAGTGACAGACCTGTCCCCACCAGTACTGTACCCCAGTGGTTTACAGTGACAGACCTGTCCCCACCAGTATTGTACTCCAGTGTTATACCGTGACAGACCGGTCCCAACCAGTACTCTACCCCAGTGTTATACAGTGACAGACCTGTCCCCAACAGTACTGTACCCCAGTGTTATACACTGACAGACCGGTCCCACCAGTACTGCACCCCAGTGTTATACGGTGACAGACCTGTCCCCACCAGTACTGTACCCCAGTGTTATACAGTGACAGACGTGTCCCACCAGTACTGTACCCCACTGTTTTACAGTGACAGACCTGTCCCACCAGTAGTGTACCCCAGTGCTATACAGTGACAGACCTGTCCTCACCAGTACTGTACCCCAGTGTTATACAGTGACAGACCTGTCCCCACCAGTACTGCACCCCAGTGTTATACAGTGACAGACCTGTCCACTCCAGAACTGTACCACAGTGTTATACAGTGACAGACCTGCTCCCACCAGTACTGTACCACAGTGTTATACACTGACATACCTGTCCCCACCAGTACTGTACCCCAGTGTTATACATTGACACACCTGTCCCCACCAGTACTGTACCACAGTGTTATACAGTGACAGACCTCTCCCCACCAGTACTGTACCCCAGTGTTATGCAGTGACACACCTGTGCCCCACCAGTACTGTACCCCAGTGTTATACATTGACACACCTGTCCCCACCAGTACTGTACCACAGTGTTATACAGTGACAGACCTGTCCCCACCAGTACTGTACCCCAGTGTTATACACTGACAGACCAGTCCCCACCAATACTGTACACTATTGTTATACACTGACAGGCCTTTCCCCACCAGTACTGTACCCCAGTTTTATACACTGACAGACCTGTACCCACCAGTACTGTACCCCAGTGTTATAAACTGACAGACCTGTACCCACCAGTACTGCACCCCAGTGTTATACAGTGACAGACCTGACCCCACCAGTACTGTACCCCAGTGTTAGACAATGACAGACCTGACCCCACCAGTACTGTACCCCAGTGTTATACAGTGACATACCTGTCCCCACCAGTTCTGTACCCCAGTGTTTTACAGTGACAGACCTGTCCCCACCAGTACTGTACCCCAGTGTTAAACAGTGACAGACCTGTCCCCACCAGTACTGTACCCCAGTGTTATACACTGACAGACCTGTACCCACCAGTACTGTACCCCAGTGTTATACACTGACAGACCGGTCCCACCAGTACTGTACCCCAGTGTTATACAGTGACAGACGTGTCCCACCAGTAGTGTACCCCAGTGTTATACAGTGACAGACCTGTCCCACCAGTAGTGTACCCCAGTGCTATACAATGACAGACCTGTCCTCACCAGTACTGTACCCCAGTGTTATACAGTGACAGACCTGTCCCCACCAGTACTGTACCCCAGTGTTATACAGTGACAGACGTGTCCCACCAGTAGTGTACCCCAGTGTTATACAGTGACAGACCTGTCCCCACCAGTACTGTACCCCAGTGTTATACAGTGACAGACGTGTCCCACCAGTACTGTACCCCAGTGTTATACGGTGACAGACCTGTCCCCACCAGTACTGTACCCCAGTGTTATACAGTGACAGACGTGTCCCACCAGTAGTGTACCCCAGTGTTATACAGTGACAGACCTGTCCCACCAGTAGTGTACCCCAGTGCTATACAATGACAGACCTGTCCTCACCAGTACTGTACCCCAGTGTTATACAGTGACAGACCTGTCCCCACCAGTACTGTACCCCAGTGTTATACAGTGACAGACCTGTCCACACTAGAACTGTACCACAGTGTTATACAGTGACAGACCTGTCCTCACCAGTACTGTACCCCAGTGTTATACAGTGACAGACCTGTCCACACCAGAACTGTACCACAGTGTTATACAGTAACAGACCTGCTCCCACCAGTACTGTACCCCAGTGTGATACACTGACAGACCTGTCCCCACCAGTACTGTACCCCTGTGTTATACAGTGACAGGCTTGTCCCCACCAGTACAGTACCACAGTGTTATACACTGACATACCTGTCCCCACCAGTACTGCACCCCAGTGTTATACAGTGACAGACCTCTCCCCACCTTTACTGCATTCCAGTGTTATACAGTGACAGACCTCTCCCCAACAGTACAGTACCCCAGTTTTATACAGTGGCAGACCTGTGCCCCACCAGTACTGTACCCCAGTGTTATACACTGACAGACGTGCCCCCCACCAGTACTGTACCCCAGTGTTATACACTGACAGTCCCGTCCCCCACCAGTACTGTACCCCAGTGTTATACACTGACCGACCTGTCCCCACCAGTCCTGTACCCAGTGTTATACACAGACAGACCTGTCCCCACCATACTGTACCCCAGTGTTATACACTGACCAACCTATCCCCAACAGTAATGTGCCCCAGTGTTATACACTGACCGACCTGTCCCCACCAGTCCTGTACCCAGTGTTATACACTGACCGACCTGTCCCCACCAGTCCTGTACCCAGTGTTATGCAGTGACACACCTGTGCCCCACCAGTACTGTACCCCAGTGTTATACACTGACAGACCTGTCGCCACCAGTTCTGTACCGCAGTGTTATACAGTGACAAACCTGTCGCCACCAGTATTGTACCCCAGTGTTATACACTGACAGACCTGTCCCCACCAGTGCTGTACCCCAGTGTTATACACTGACAGATCTGTCCCCACCAGTACTGTTCCCCAGTGTTATACAGTGACAGACCTGTCCCCACCAGTACTGTACCCCAGTGGTTTACAGTGACAGACCTGTCCCCACCAGTACTGTACCCCAGTGTTATACAGTGACAGACCTGACCCCACCAGTACTGTACCCCAGTGTTATACAATGACAGACCTGACCCCACCAGTACTGTACCACAGTGTTATACAGTGACAGACCTGACCCCACCAGTACTGTACCACAGTGTTATACAGTGACAGACCTGTACCCACCAGTACTGTACCCCAGTGTTATAAACTGACAGACCTGTCCCCACCAGTACTGTACCCCACTGTTATACAGTGACAGACCTGTCCCCACCAGTACGTACCCCAGTGTTATACACTGACAGACCCGTCCCACACAAGTACTATACTCCAGTGTTATACACTGACAGACCTGTCCCCACCAGTACTGTACCCCAGTGTTATACACTGACAGTCCCGTCCCCCACCAGTACTGTACCCCAGTGTTATACAGTGACAGACCTGTCCCCACCAGTACTGTACCCCAGTGTTATACACTGACAGACCCGTCCCACACAAGTACTATACTCCAGTGTTATACACTGACAGACCTGTCCCCACCAGTACTGTACCCCAGTGTTATACACTGACAGTCCCGTCCCCCACCAGTACTGTACCCCAGTGTTATGCAGTGACAGACCTGACCCCTCCAGTACTGTACCCCAGTGTTATACACTGACAGACCTGTCCCACCAGTACTGTACCCCAGTGTTATACAGTGACAGACCTGTCCCACCAGTACTGTACCCCAGTGTTATACAGTGACAGACCTGTCCCCTCCAGTACTGTACCCCAGTGTTATACACTGACAGACCGGTCCCCACCAGTACCGTATCACAATGTTATATACTTACAGACCCGTCCCCCACCAGTACTGTACCAATGTGTTATACGCTGACAGACCCGTCCCCCACCAGTACTGTACCAATGTGTTATACGCTGACAGACCTGTCCCCCACCAGTACTGTTCCACAGTGTTATACGCAGACAGACCTGTCCCCCACCAGTACTGTACCCCAGTGTTATACACTGACAGAGCTGTCCCCACCAGTACTGTATCACAGTGTTATATACTTACAGCCCCGTCCCCCACCAGTACTGTACCCCAGTGTTATACACTGACAGAGCTGTCCCCACCAGTACTGTTCCACAGTGTTATACGCAGACAGACCTGTCCCCCACCAGTACTGTACCCCAGTGTTATACACTGACAGAGCTGTCCCCACCAGTACTGTATCACAGTGTTATATACTTACAGCCCCGTCCCCCACCAGTGCTGTACTCCAGTGTTATACACTGACAGACCTGTCCCCACCAGTACTGTACTCCAGTGTTATCCACTGACTGACCTGTCCCCACCAGTACTGTACCCCAGTGTTATACACTGACAGACCTGTCCCCACCAGTACTGTACCACAGTGTTATACACTTACAGACCTGTCCCCACCAGTACTGTACCCCAGTGTTATACACTGACAGACGTGCCCCCCACCAGTACTGCATCACAGTGTTATACAGTGACAGACCTGTCCCCACCAGTACTGTACCCCAGTGTTATACACTGACAGACCTGTACCCACCAGTACTGTACCACAGTGTTATACAGTGACAGACCTGTCCCCACCAGTACTGTACCACAGTGTTATACACTGACAGACCTGTCCCCACCAGTACTGTACCCCAGTGTTATACACTGACAGACGTGCCCCCCACCAGTACTGTATCACATTGTTAAACACTGACAGACCTGTCCCCCACCAGTACTGTACCCCAGTGTTATAGAGTGACAGACCTGTCCCTTCCAGTACTGTACTCCAGTGTTATACACTGACAGACCTGTCCCCACCAGTACTGTACCACAGTGTTATACACTTACAGACCTGTCCTCACCAGTACTGTACCCCAGTGTTATACACTGACAGACCTGTCCCCACCAGTACTGTACCCCAGTGTTATACACTGACAGACCTGTCCCCACCAGTACTGTACCCCAGTGTTATACACTGACAGACCTGTACCCACCAGTACTGTACCACAGTGTTATACAGTGACAGACCTGTCCCCACCAGTACTGTACCCCAGTGTTATACACTGACAGACCTGTACCCACCAGTACTGTACCACAGTGTTATACAGTGACAGACCTGTCCCCACCAGTACTGTACCCCAGTGTTATACACTGACAGACGTGCCCCCCACCAGTACTGTATCACAGTGTTATACACTGACAGACCTGTCCCCAGCAGTGCTGTACCCCAGTGTTATACACTGACAGACGTGCCCCCCACCAGTACTGTACCCCAGTGTTATACACTGACAGTCCCGTCCCCCACCAGTACTGTACCCCAGTGTTATACAGTGACAGACCTGTCCCCACCAGTCCTGTACCCAGTGTTATACACAGACAGACCTGTCCTCACCAGTACTGTACCCCAGTGTTATACACTGACCGACCTGTCCCCACCATACTGCACCCCAGTGTTATGCAGTGACACACCTGTCCCCACCAGTAATGTACCCCAGTGTTATACAGTGACACACCTGTGCCCCACCAGTACTGTACCCCAGTGTTATACATTGACACACCTATCTCCACCAGTACTGTACCCCAGTGTTATACACTGACAGACCTGTCCCCACCAGTACTGTACCCCAGTGTTATATAGTGACAGACCCGTCCCCACCAGTACTGTACCCCAGTGTTATACAGTGACAGACCTGTCCCCCTCAGTACTGTACCCCAGTGTTGTACACTGACAGACCTGTCCCCACCAGTACTGTACCCCAGTGTTATATAGTGACAGACCCGTCCCCACCAGTACTGTACCCCAGTGTTATACAGTGACAGACCTGTCCCCACCAGTACTGTACACCAGTGTTGTACACTGACAGACCTGTCCCCACCAGTACTGTACCCCAGTGTTATATAGTGACAGACCCGTCCCCACCAGTACTGTACCCCAGTGTTATACAGTGACAGACCTGTCCCCGCCAGTACTGTACCCCAGTGTTATACAGTGACAGACCTGTCCCCACCATACTGTACCCCAGTGTTATACACTGACAGACCTGTCCCCAACAGTACTGTACCCCAGTGTTATACAGTGACAGACCTGTCCCCACCAGTACTGTACCCCAGTGTTATACAGTGACAGACCTGTCCCTACCAGTTCTGTACCGCAGTGTTATACAGTGACAAAACTGTCCCCACCAGTACTGTACCCCAGTGTTATACACTGACAGACCTGTCCCCACCAGTACTGTACCCCAGTGTTATACAGTGACAGACCTGTCCCCACCAGTACTGTACCCCAGTGTTATACACTGACAGACCTGTCCCCAACAGTACTGTACCCCAGTGTTATACACTGACAGACCTGTCCCTACCAGTTCTGTACCGCAGTGTTATACAGTGACAAAACTGTCCCCACCAGTACTGTACCCCAGTGTTATACACTGACAGACACGTCCCCACCAGTACTGTACCCCAGTGTTATACACAGACAGACCTGTCCCCACCAGTACTGTACCCCAGTGTTATACAGTGACAGACGTGTCCCACCAGTAGTGTACCCCAGTGTTATACAGTGACAGACCTGTCCCACCAATAGTGTACCCCAGTGCTATACAGTGACAGACCTGTCCTCACCAGTACTGTACCCCAGTGTTATACAGTGACAGACCTGTCCCCACCAGTACTGTACCCCAGTGTTATACAGTGACAGACCTGTCCACTCCAGAACTGTACCACAGTGTTATACAGTGACAGACCTGCTCCCACCAGTACTGTACCCCAGTGTGATACACTGACAGACCTGTCCCCACCAGTACTGTACCCCTGTGTTATACAGTGACAGGCTTGTCCCCACCAGTACTGTACCCCAGTGTTATACATTGACACACCTGTCCCCACCAGTACTGTACCACAGTGTTATACAGTGACAGACCTGTCCCCACCAGTCCTGTACCCCAGTGTTATACATTGACACACCTGTCCCCACCAGTACTGTACCACAGTGTTATACAGTGACAGACCTCTCCCCACCAGTACTGTACCCCAGTGTTATGCAGTGACACACCTGTGCCCCACCAGTACTGTACCACAGTGTTATACAGTGACAGACCTGTCCCCACCAGTACTGTACCCCAGTGTTATACACTGACAGACCAGTCCCCACCAATACTGTACACTATTGTTATACACTGACAGGCCTTTCCCCACCAGTACTGTACCCCAGTTTTATACACTGACAGACCTGTACCCACCAGTACTGTACCCCAGTGTTATAAACTGACAGACCTGTACCCACCAGTACTGTACCCCAGTGTTATACAGTGACAGACCTGACCCCACCAGTACTGTACCCCAGTGTTATACAATGACAGACCTGACCCCACCAGTACTGTACCCCAGTGTTATACAGTGACAGACCTGTCCCCACCAGTACTGTACCCCAGTGTTATACAGTGACAGACCTGACCCCACCAGTACTGTACCCCAGTGTTATACAATGACAGACCTGACCCCACCAGTACTGTACCACAGTGTTATACAGTGACAGACCTGACCCCACCAGTACTGTACCACAGTGTTATACAGTGACAGACCTGTACCCACCAGTACTGTACCCCAGTGTTATAAACTGACAGACCTGTCCCCACCAGTACTGTACCCCACTGTTATACAGTGACAGACCTGTCCCCACCAGTACGTACCCCAGTGTTATACACTGACAGACCCGTCCCACACAAGTACTGTACTCCAGTGTTATACACTGACAGACCTGTCCCCACCAGTACTGTACCCCAGTGTTATACACTGACAGTCCCGTCCCCCACCAGTACTGTACCACAGTGTTATACACTGACAGACCTGTCCCCACCAGTACTGTACCCCAGTGTTATACAGTGACAGACCTGTCCCCTCCAGTACTGTACCCCAGTGTTATACACTGACAGACCGGTCCCCACCAGTACCGTATCACAATGTTATATACTTACAGACCCGTCCCCCACCAGTACTGTACCAATGTGCTTTACGCTGACAGACCTGTCCCCACCAGTACTGTACCCCAGTGTTATACACTGACAGACCCGTCCCACACAAGTACTGTACTCCAGTGTTATACACTGACAGACCTGTCCCCACCAGTACTGTACCCCAGTGTTATACACTGACAGTCCCGTCCCCCACCAGTACTGTACCCCAGTGTTATGCAGTGACAGACCTGTCCCCACCAGTACTGTACCCCAGTGTTATACACTGACAGACCTGTCCCACCAGTACTGTACCCCAGTGTTATACAGTGACAGACCTGTCCCACCAGTACTGTACCCCAGTGTTATACAGTGACAGACCTGTCCCCACCAGTACTGTACCCCAGTGTTATACACTGACAGACCTGTACCCACCAGTACTGTACCACAGTGTTATACACTGACAGACCTGTACCCACCAGTACTGTACCACAGTGTTATACAGTGACAGACCTGTCCCCACCAGTACTGTACCCCAGTGTTATACACTGACAGACCTGTACCCACCAGTACTGTACCACAGTGTTATACAGTGACAGACCTGTCCCCACCAGTACTGTACCACAGTGTTATACACTGACAGACCTGTCCCCACCAGTACTGTACCCCAGTGTTATACACTGACAGACGTGCCCCCCACCAGTACTGTATCACATTGTTAAACACTGACAGACCTGTCCCCCACCAGTACTGTACCCCAGTGTTATAGAGTGACAGACCTGTCCCTTCCAGTACTGTACTCCAGTGTTATACACTGACAGACCTGTCCCCACCAGTACTGTACCACAGTGTTATACACTTACAGACCTGTCCTCACCAGTACTGTACCCCAGTGTTATACACTGACAGACCTGTCCCCACCAGTACTGTACCCCAGTGTTATACACTGACAGACCTGTCCCCACCAGTACTGTACCCCAGTGTTATACACTGACAGACCTGTACCCACCAGTACTGTACCACAGTGTTATACAGTGACAGACCTGTCCCCACCAGTACTGTACCCCAGTGTTATACACTGACAGACCTGTACCCACCAGTACTGTACCGCAGTGTTATACACTGACAGACCTGTCCCCACCAGTACTGTACCCCAGTGTTATACACTGACAGACCTGTACCCACCAGTACTGTACCACAGTGTTATACAGTGACAGACCTGTCCCCACCAGTACTGTACCCCAGTGTTATACACTGACAGACCTGTACCCACCAGTACTGTACCACAGTGTTATACAGTGACAGACCTGTCCCCACCAGTACTGTACCCCAGTGTTATACACTGACAGACGTGCCCCCCACCAGTACTGTATCACAGTGTTATACACTGACAGACCTGTCCCCAGCAGTGCTGTACCCCAGTGTTATACACTGACAGACGTGCCCCCCACCAGTACTGTACCCCAGTGTTATACACTGACAGTCCCGTCCCCCACCAGTACTGTACCCCAGTGTTATACAGTGACAGACCTGTCCCCACCAGTCCTGTACCCAGTGTTATACACAGACAGACCTGTCCTCACCAGTACTGTACCCCAGTGTTATACACTGACCGACCTGTCCCCACCATACTGCACCCCAGTGTTATGCAGTGACACACCTGTCCCCACCAGTAATGTACCCCAGTGTTATACAGTGACACACCTGTGCCCCACCAGTACTGTACCCCAGTGTTATACATTGACACACCTATCTCCACCAGTACTGTACCCCAGTGTTATACACTGACAGACCTGTCCCCACCAGTACTGTACCCCAGTGTTATATAGTGACAGACCCGTCCCCACCAGTACTGTACCCCAGTGTTATACAGTGACAGACCTGTCCCCCCCAGTACTGTACCCCAGTGTTGTACACTGACAGACCTGTCCCCACCAGTACTGTACCCCAGTGTTATATAGTGACAGACCCGTCCCCACCAGTACTGTACCCCAGTGTTATACAGTGACAGACCTGTCCCCACCAGTACTGTACACCAGTGTTGTACACTGACAGACCTGTCCCCACCAGTACTGTACCCCAGTGTTATATAGTGACAGACCCGTCCCCACCAGTACTGTACCCCAGTGTTATACAGTGACAGACCTGTCCCCACCAGTACTGTACCCCAGTGTTATACAGTGACAGACCTGTCCCCACCATACTGTACCCCAGTGTTATACAGTGACAGACCTGTCCCCAACAGTACTGTACCCCAGTGTTATACAGTGACAGACCTGTCCCCACCAGTACTGTACCCCAGTGTTATACAGTGACAGACCTGTCCCTACCAGTTCTGTACCGCAGTGTTATACAGTGACAAAACTGTCCCCACCAGTACTGTACCCCAGTGTTATACACTGACAGACCTGTCCCCACCAGTACTGTACCCCAGTGTTATACAGTGACAGACCTGTCCCCACCAGTACTGTACCCCAGTGTTATACACTGACAGACCTGTCCCCAACAGTACTGTACCCCAGTGTTATACACTGACAGACGTGTCCCACCAGTAGTGTACCCCAGTGTTATACAGTGACAGACCTGTCCCACCAATAGTGTACCCCAGTGTTATACACTGACAGACACGTCCCCACCAGTACTGTACCGCAGTGTTATACACAGACAGACCTGTCCCCACCAGTACTGTACCCCAGTGTTATACAGTGACAGACGTGTCCCACCAGTAGTGTACCCCAGTGTTATACAGTGACAGACCTGTCCCACCAATAGTGTACCCCAGTGCTATACAGTGACAGACCTGTCCTCACCAGTACTGTACCCCAGTGTTATACAGTGACAGACCTGTCCTCACCAGTACTGTACCCCAGTGTTATACAGTGACAGACCTGTCCACTCCAGAACTGTACCACAGTGTTATACAGTGACACACCTGCTCCCACCAGTACTGTACCCCAGTGTGATACACTGACAGACCTGTCCCCACCAGTACTGTACCCCTGTGTTATACAGTGACAGGCTTGTCCCCACCAGTACTGTACCACAGTGTTATACACTGACATACCTGTCCCCACCAGTACTGTACCCCAGTGTTATACATTGACACACCTGTCCCCACCAGTACTGTACCACAGTGTTATACAGTGACAGACCTGTCCCCACCAGTTCTGTACCCCAGTGTTATACATTGACACACCTGTCCCCACCAGTACTGTACCACAGTGTTATACAGTGACAGACCTCTCCCCACCAGTACTGTACCCCAGTGTTATGCAGTGACACACCTGTGCCCCACCAGTACTGTACCACAGTGTTATACAGTGACAGACCTGTCCCCACCAGTACTGTACCCCAGTGTTATACACTGACAGACCAGTCCCCACCAATACTGTACACTATTGTTATACACTGACAGGCCTTTCCCCACCAGTACTGTACCCCAGTTTTATACACTGACAGACCTGTACCCACCAGTACTGTACCCCAGTGTTATAAACTGACAGACCTGTACCCACCAGTACTGTACCCCAGTGTTATACAGTGACAGACCTGACCCCACCAGTACTGTACCCCAGTGTTATACAATGACAGACCTGACCCCACCAGTACTGTACCCCAGTGTTATACAGTGACAGACCTGTCCCCACCAGTACTGTACCCCAGTGTTATACAGTGACAGACCTGACCCCACCAGTACTGTACCCCAGTGTTATACAATGACAGACCTGACCCCACCAGTACTGTACCACAGTGTTATACAGTGACAGACCTGACCCCACCAGTACTGTACCACAGTGTTATACAGTGACAGACCTGTACCCACCAGTACTGTACCCCAGTGTTATAAACTGACAGACCTGTCCCCACCAGTACTGTACCCCACTGTTATACAGTGACAGACCTGTCCCCACCAGTACGTACCCCAGTGTTATACACTGACAGACCCGTCCCACACAAGTACTGTACTCCAGTGTTATACACTGACAGACCTGTCCCCACCAGTACTGTACCCCAGTGTTATACACTGACAGTCCCGTCCCCCACCAGTACTGTACCACAGTGTTATACACTGACAGACCTGTCCCCACCAGTACTGTACCCCAGTGTTATACAGTGACAGACCTGTCCCCTCCAGTACTGTACCCCAGTGTTATACACGGACAGACCTGTCCCACCAGTACTGTACCCCAGTGTTATACAGTGACAGACCTGTCCCACCAGTACTGTACCCCAGTGTTATACAGTGACAGACCTTTCCCCTCCAGTACTGTACCCCAGTGTTATACACTGACAGACCGGTCCCCACCAGTACCGTATCACAATGTTATATACTTACAGACCCGTCCCCCACCAGTACTGTACCAATGTGCTTTACGCTGACAGACCTGTCCCCACCAGTACTGTACCCCAGTGTTATACACTGACAGACCCGTCCCACACAAGTACTGTACTCCAGTGTTATACACTGACAGACCTGTCCCCACCAGTACTGTACCCCAGTGTTATACACTGACAGTCCCGTCCCCCACCAGTACTGTACCCCAGTGTTATGCAGTGACAGACCTGTCCCCACCAGTACTGTACCCCAGTGTTATACACTGACAGACCTGTACCACCAGTACTGTACCCCAGTGTTATACAGTGACAGACCTGTCCCACCAGTACTGTACCCCAGTGTTATACAGTGACAGACCTGTCCCCACCAGTACTGTACCCCAGTGTTATACACTGACAGACCTGTACCCACCAGTACTGTACCACAGTGTTATACAGTGACAGACCTGTCCCCACCAGTACTGTACCCCAGTGTTATACACTGACAGACGTGCCCCCCACCAGTACTGTATCACATTGTTAAACACTGACAACCTGTCCCCCACCAGTACTGTACCCCAGTGTTAGAGAGTGACAGACCTGTCCCTTCCAGTACTGTACTCCAGTGTTATACACTGACAGACCTGTCCCCACCAGTACTGTACCACAGTGTTATACACTTACAGACCTGTCCTCACCAGTACTGTACCCCAGTGTTATACACTGACAGACCTGTCCCCACCAGTACTGTTCCCCAGTGTTATACACTGACAGACCTGTCCCCACCAGTACTGTACCCCAGTGTTATACACTGACAGACCTGTACCCACCAGTACTGTACCACAGTGTTATACAGTGACAGACCTGTCCCCACCAGTACTGTACCCCAGTGTTATACACTGACAGACCTGTACCCACCAGTACTGTACCACAGTGTTATACAGTGACAGACCTGTCCCCACCAGTACTGTACCCCAGTGTTATACACTGACAGACGTGCCCCCCACCAGTACTGTATCACAGTGTTATACACTGACAGACCTGTCCCCAGCAGTGCTGTACCCCAGTGTTATACACTGACAGACGTGCCCCCCACCAGTACTGTACCCCAGTGTTATACACTGACAGTCCCGTCCCCCACCAGTACTGTACCCCAGTGTTATACAGTGACAGACCTGTCCCCACCAGTCCTGTACCCAGTGTTATACACAGACAGACCTGTCCTCACCAGTACTGTACCCCAGTGTTATACACTGACCGACCTGTCCCCACCATACTGCACCCCAGTGTTATGCAGTGACACACCTGTCCCCACCAGTAATGTACCCCAGTGTTATACAGTGACACACCTGTGCCCCACCAGTACTGTACCCCAGTGTTATACATTGACACACCTATCTCCACCAGTACTGTACCCCAGTGTTATACACTGACAGACCTGTCCCCACCAGTACTGTACCCCAGTGTTATATAGTGACAGACCCGTCCCCACCAGTACTGTACCCCAGTGTTATACAGTGACAGACCTGTCCCCCCCAGTACTGTACCCCAGTGTTGTACACTGACAGACCTGTCCCCACCAGTACTGTACCCCAGTGTTATATAGTGACAGACCCGTCCCCACCAGTACTGTACCCCAGTGTTATACAGTGACAGACCTGTCCCCACCAGTACTGTACACCAGTGTTGTACACTGACAGACCTGTCCCCACCAGTACTGTACCCCAGTGTTATATAGTGACAGACCCGTCCCCACCAGTACTGTACCCCAGTGTTATACAGTGACAGACCTGTCCCCACCAGTACTGTACCCCAGTGTTATACAGTGACAGACCTGTCCCCACCATACTGTACCCCAGTGTTATACACTGACAGACCTGTCCCCAACAGTACTGTACCCCAGTGTTATACAGTGACAGACCTGTCCCCACCAGTACTGTACCCCAGTGTTATACAGTGACAGACCTGTCCCTACCAGTTCTGTACCGCAGTGTTATACAGTGACAAAACTGTCCCCACCAGTACTGTACCCCAGTGTTATACACTGACAGACCTGTCCCCACCAGTACTGTACCCCAGTGTTATACAGTGACAGACCTGTCCCCACCAGTACTGTACCCCAGTGTTATACACTGACAGACCTGTCCCCAACAGTACTGTACCCCAGTGTTATACACTGACAGACCTGTCCCTACCAGTTCTGTACCGCAGTGTTATACAGTGACAAAACTGTCCCCACCAGTACTGTACCCCAGTGTTATACACTGACAGACACGTCCCCACCAGTACTGTACCCCAGTGTTATACACAGACAGACCTGTCCCCACCAGTACTGTACCCCAGTGTTATACAGTGACAGACGTGTCCCACCAGTAGTGTACCCCAGTGTTATACAGTGACAGACCTGTCCCACCAATAGTGTACCCCAGTGCTATACAGTGACAGACCTGTCCTCACCAGTACTGTACCCCAGTGTTATACAGTGACAGACCTGTCCCCACCAGTACTGTACCCCAGTGTTATACAGTGACAGACCTGTCCACTCCAGAACTGTACCACAGTGTTATACAGTGACAGACCTGCTCCCACCAGTACTGTACCCCAGTGTGATACACTGACAGACCTGTCCCCACCAGTACTGTACCCCTGTGTTATACAGTGACAGGCTTGTCCCCACCAGTACTGTACCACAGTGTTATACACTGACATACCTGTCCCCACCAGTACTGTACCCCAGTGTTATACATTGACACACCTGTCCCCACCAGTACTGTACCACAGTGTTATACAGTGACAGACCTGTCCCCACCAGTCCTGTACCCCAGTGTTATACATTGACACACCTGTCCCCACCAGTACTGTACCACAGTGTTATACAGTGACAGACCTCTCCCCACCAGTACTGTACCCCAGTGTTATGCAGTGACACACCTGTGCCCCACCAGTACTGTACCACAGTGTTATACAGTGACAGACCTGTCCCCACCAGTACTGTACCCCAGTGTTATACACTGACAGACCAGTCCCCACCAATACTGTACACTATTGTTATACACTGACAGGCCTTTCCCCACCAGTACTGTACCCCAGTTTTATACACTGACAGACCTGTACCCACCAGTACTGTACCCCAGTGTTATAAACTGACAGACCTGTACCCACCAGTACTGTACCCCAGTGTTATACAGTGACAGACCTGACCCACCAGTACTGTACCCCAGTGTTATACAATGACAGACCTGACCCCACCAGTACTGTACCCCAGTGTTATACAGTGACAGACCTGTCCCCACCAGTACTGTACCCCAGTGTTATACAGTGACAGACCTGACCCCACCAGTACTGTACCCCAGTGTTATACAATGACAGACCTGACCCCACCAGTACTGTACCACAGTGTTATACAGTGACAGACCTGACCCCACCAGTACTGTACCACAGTGTTATACAGTGACAGACCTGTACCCACCAGTACTGTACCCCAGTGTTATAAACTGACAGACCTGTCCCCACCAGTACTGTACCCCACTGTTATACAGTGACAGACCTGTCCCCACCAGTACGTACCCCAGTGTTATACACTGACAGACCCGTCCCACACAAGTACTGTACTCCAGTGTTATACACTGACAGACCTGTCCCCACCAGTACTGTACCCCAGTGTTATACACTGACAGTCCCGTCCCCCACCAGTACTGTACCACAGTGTTATACACTGACAGACCTGTCCCCACCAGTACTGTACCCCAGTGTTATACAGTGACAGACCTGTCCCCTCCAGTACTGTACCCCAGTGTTATACACTGACAGACCTGTCCCACCAGTACTGTACCCCAGTGTTATACAGTGACAGACCTGTCCCACCAGTACTGTACCCCAGTGTTATACAGTGACAGACCTTTCCCCTCCAGTACTGTACCCCAGTGTTATACACTGACAGACCGGTCCCCACCAGTACCGTATCACAATGTTATATACTTACAGACCCGTCCCCCACCAGTACTGTACCAATGTGCTTTACGCTGACAGACCTGTCCCCACCAGTACTGTACCCCAGTGTTATACACTGACAGACCTGTCCCACCAGTACTGTACCCCAGTGTTATACAGTGACAGACCTGTCCCACCAGTACTGTACCCCAGTGTTATACAGTGACAGACCTGTCCCCTCCAGTACTGTACCCCAGTGTTATACACTGACAGACCGGTCCCCACCAGTACCGTATCACAATGTTATATACTTACAGACCCGTCCCCCACCAGTACTGTACCAATGTGTTATACGCAGACAGACCTGTCCCCCACCAGTACTGTACCCCAGTGTTATACACTGACAGAGCTGTCCCCACCAGTACTGTATCACAGTGTTATATACTTACAGCCCCGTCCCCCACCAGTACTGTACCCCAGTGTTATACACTGACAGAGCTGTCCCCACCAGTACTGTTCCACAGTGTTATACGCAGACAGACCTGTCCCCCACCAGTACTGTACCCCAGTGTTATACACTGACAGAGCTGTCCCCACCAGTACTGTATCACAGTGTTATATACTTACAGCCCCGTCCCCCACCAGTACTGTACTCCAGTGTTATACACTGACAGACCTGTCCCCACCAGTACTGTACTCCAGTGTTATCCACTGACTGACCTGTCCCCACCAGTACTGTACCCCAGTGTTATACACTGACAGACCTGTCCCCACCAGTACTGTACCCCAGTGTTATACAGTGACAGACCTGTCCCCACCAGTACTGCGTCACAGTGTTATACAGTGACAGACCTGTCCCCACCAGTACTGTACTCCAGTGTTATCCACTGACTGACCTGTCCCCACCAGTACTGTACCCCAGTGTTATACACTGACAGACCTGTCCCCACCAGTACTGTACCCCAGTGTTATACACTGACAGAGCTGTCCCCACCAGTACTGTATCACAGTGTTATATACTTACAGCCCCGTCCCCCACCAGTACTGTACTCCAGTGTTATACACTGACAGACCTGTCCCCACCAGTACTGTACTCCAGTGTTATCCACTGACTGACCTGTCCCCACCAGTACTGTACCCCAGTGTTATACACTGACAGACCTGTCCCCACCAGTACTGTACCCCAGTGTTATACAGTGACAGACGTGCCCCCCACCAGTACTGCGTCACAGTGTTATACAGTGACAGACCTGTCCCCACCAGTACTGTACCCCAGTGTTATACACTGACAGACCTGTACCCACCAGTACTGTACCACAGTGTTATACAGTGACAGACCTGTCCCCACCAGTACTGTACCACAGTGTTATACACTGACAGACCTGTCCCCACCATTACTGTACCACAGTGTTATACACTGACAGACGTGCCCCCCACCAGTACTGTATCACATTGTTAAACACTGACAGACCTGTCCCCCACCAGTACTGTACCCCAGTGTAATAGAGTGACAGACCTGTCCCTTCCAGTACTGTACTCCAGTGTTATACACTGACAGACCTGTCCCCACCAGTACTGTACCACAGTGTTATACACTTACAGACCTGTCCTCACCAGTACTGTACCCCAGTGTTATACAGTGACAGACCTGTCCCCACCAGTACTGTACCCCAGTGTTATACACTGACAGACCTGTCCCCACCAGTACTGTACCCCAGTGTTATACACTGACAGACCTGTACCCACCAGTACTGTACCACAGTGTTATACAGTGACAGACCTGTCCCCACCAGTACTGTACCCCAGTGTTATACACTGACAGACCTGTACCCACCAGTACTGTACCACAGTGTTATACAGTGACAGACCTGTCCCCACCAGTACTGTACCCCAGTGTTATACACTGACAGACGTGCCCCCCACCAGTACTGTATCACAGTGTTATACACTGACAGACCTGTCCCCACCAGTGCTGTACCCCAGTGTTATACACTGACAGACGTGCCCCCCACCAGTACTGTACCCCAGTGTTATACACTGACAGTCCCGTCCCCCACCAGTACTGTACCCCAGTGTTATACAGTGACAGACCTGTCCCCACCAGTCCTGTACCCAGTGTTATACACAGACAGACCTGTCCTCACCAGTACTGTACCCCAGTGTTATACACTGACCGACCTGTCCCCACCATACTGTACCCCAGTGTTATGCAGTGACACACCTGTCCCCACCAGTAATGTACCCCAGTGTTATACAGTGACACACCTGTGCCCCACCAGTACTGTACCCCAGTGTTATACATTGACACACCTATCTCCACCAGTACTGTACCCCAGTGTTATACACTGACAGACCTGTCCCCACCAGTACTGTACCCCAGTGTTATATAGTGACAGACCCGTCCCCACCAGTACTGTATCCCAGTGTTATACAGTGACAGACCTGTCCCCACCAGTACTGTACCCCAGTGTTGTACACTGACAGACCTGTCCCCACCAGTACTGTACCCCAGTGTTATATAGTGACAGACTCGTCCCCACCAGTACTGTACCCCAGTGTTATACACTGACAGACCTGTCCCCAACAGTACTGTACCCCAGTGTTATACAGTGACAGACCTGTCCCCACCAGTACTGTACCCCAGTGTTATACAGTGACAGACCTGTCCCTACCAGTTCTGTACCGCAGTGTTATACAGTGACAAAACTGTCCCCACCAGTACTGTACCCCAGTGTTATACACTGACAGACCTGTCCCCACCAGTACTGTACCCCAGTGTTATACAGTGACAGACCTGTCCCCACCAGTACTGTACCCCAGTGTTATACACTGACAGACCTGTCCCCAACAGTACTGTACCCCAGTGTTATACACTGACAGACCTGTCCCTACCAGTTCTGTACCGCAGTGTTATACAGTGACAAAACTGTCCCCACCAGTACTGTACCCCAGTGTTATACACTGACAGACACGTCCCCACCAGTACTGTACCCCAGTGTTATACACAGACAGACCTGTCCCCACCAGTACTGTACCCCAGTGTTATGCAGTGACAGACCTGTCCCCACCAGTACTGTCCCACAGTGTTATACGCTGACAGACCGGTCCCCACCAGTACTGTACCCCTGTGTTAAACACTGTCAGACCTGTCCGCCACCAGTACTGTGCCACAGTGTTATACACTGTCGGACCTGTCCCCAACAGTACTGTACCCCAGTGTAATACACTGACAGACCTGTCCCCACCAGTACTGTACCCCATTGTTATAGACTGTACAGACCTGTCCCCACCAGTACTGTACCCCAGTGTTATACACTGACAGACCTGTCCCCACCAGTACTGTACCACAGTGTTATACGCTGACAGACCTGTCCGCACTAGTACTGTACCCCAGTGTTATACAGTGACAGACCTGTCCCCACCAGTACTGTACCTCAGTGTTATACGCTGACAGAGCTGTACCCACCAGTGCTGTACCCCAGTGTTATACACTGACAGTCCTGTCCCCTCCAGTACTGTATCACAGTGTTATACAGTGACAGACCAGTCCCCACCAGTACTGTACCCCAGTGTTATACACTGACAGACCTGTCCCCACCTGTACTGTACCCCAGTGTTATACACTGACAGACCTGTCCCCACCAGTACTGTATCACAGTGTTATACACTGACAGACCTGTCCCCACCAGTACTGTACCCCAGTGTTATACACTGACAGACCTGTCCCCACCAGTACTGTATCACAGTGTTATACACTGACAGACCTGTCCCCACCAGTACTGTACCCCAGTGTTATACACTGACAGACCTGTCCCCACCAGTACTGCAGCCCAGTGATATTCAGCGACAGACCTGTCCCCACCAGTACTGTACCCCAGTGTTATACACTGACAGACGTGTCCCCCACCAGTACTGTACCCCAGTGTTATACAGTGACAGACCTGTCCCCACCAGTACTGTACCCCAGTGTTATACACTGACAGACATGTCCCCACCAGGACTGTACCCCAGTGTTATACACTTACAGACCCGTCCCCCACCAGTACTGTACCACAGTGTTATACAGTGACAGACCTCTCCCCACCAGTACTGTACCCCAGTGTTATACACTGACAGACCTGTCCACACCAGTACTGTACCCCAGTGTTATACACTGACAGACCTGTCCCCACCAGTACTGTACCACAGTGTTATACATTGACACACCTGTCCCCAACAGTACTATACCCCAGTGTTATACAGTGACAGACCTGTCCCCACCAGTACTGTACCCCAGTGTTATACAGTGACAGACCTGACCCCACCAGTACTGTACCCCAGTGTTATACACTGACAGACCGGTCCCCACCAGTACTGTACCCCAGTGTTATACATTGACACACCTGTCCCCACCAGTACTGTACCACAGTGTTATACAGTGACAGACCTCTCCCCACCAGTACTGTACCCCAGTGTTATACATTGACACACCTGTCCCCACCAGTACTGTACCACAGTGTTATACAGTGACAGACCTCTCCCCCCCAGTACTGTACCCCAGTGTTATACACTGACACACCTGTCCCCACCAGTACTGTACCCCAGTGTTATACAGTGACAGACCTGTCCCCACCAGTACTGTACCCCAGTGTTATACACTGACAGACCCGTCCCCCCCCCAGTACTGTACTCCAGTGTTATACACTGACAGACCTGTCCCCACCAGTGCTGTACCCCAGTGTTATACACTGACAGACGTGTCCCCCACCAGTACTGTACCCCAGTGTTATACACTGACAGACCTGTCCCCACCAGTGCTGTACCCCAGTGTTATACACTGACAGACCTGTCCCCACCAGTAATGTACCCCACTGTTATACAGTGACAGACCAGTCCCCACCAGTACTGTACCCCAGTGTTATACACTGACAGACCCGTCCCCCCCCAGTACTGTACTCCAGTGTTATACACTGACAGACCTGTCCCCACCAGTGCTGTACCCCAGTGTTATACACTGACAGACGTGTCCCCCACCAGTACTGTACCCCAGTGTTATACACTGACAGACCTGTCCCCACCAGTACTGTACCCCAGTGTTATACACTAACAGACCTGTCCCCACCAGTATTGTACCCCAGTGTTATACACTGACAGACCTGTCCCCACCAGTACTGTACCACAGTGTTATAAGCTGACAGACCTGTACCCACCAGTACTGTACTCCAGTGTTATACACTGACAGACCTGTCCCCACCAGTGCTGTACCCCAGTGTTATACAGTGACAGACGTGTCCCCCACCAGTACTTTCCCCCAGTGTTATACACTTACAGACCCGTCCCCCACCAGTACTGTACTCTAGTGTTATACACTGACAGACCTGTCCCCACCAGTACTGTACCACAGTGTTATACAGTGACAGACCTCTCCCCACCAGTACTGTACCCCAGTGTTATACACTGACAGACCTGTCCCCACCAGTACTGTACCACAGTGTTATACACTGACAGACCTGTCCCCACCAGTACTGTACCCCAGTGTTATACACTGACAGACGTGCCCCCCACCAGTACTGCATCACAGTGTTATACAGTGACAGACCTGTCCCCACCAGTACTGTACCCCAGTGTTATACACTGACAGACCTGTACCCACCAGTACTGTACCACAGTGTTATACAGTGACAGACCTGTCCCCACCAGTACTGTACCACAGTGTTATACACTGACAGACCTGTCCCCACCAGTACTGTACCCCAGTGTTATACACTGACAGACGTGCCCCCCACCAGTACTGTATCACAGTGTTATACACTGACAGACCTGTCCCCCACCTGTACTGTATCCCAGTGTTATAGAGTGACAGACCTGTCCCTTCCAGTACTGTACTCCAGTGTTATACACTGACAGACCTGTCCCCACCAGTACTGTACCACAGTGTTATACACTTACAGACCTGTCCTCACCAGTACTGTACCCCAGTGTTATACACTGACAGACCTGTCCCCACCAGTACTGTACCCCAGTGTTATACACTGACAGACCTGTCCCCACCAGTACTGTACCCCAGTGTTATACACTGACAGACCTGTACCCACCAGTACTGTACCACAGTGTTATACAGTGACAGACCTGTCCCCACCAGTACTGTACCCCAGTGTTATACACTGACAGACCTGTACCCACCAGTACTGTACCACAGTGTTATACAGTGACAGACCTGTCCCCACCAGTACTGTACCCCAGTGTTATACACTGACAGACGTGCCCCCCACCAGTACTGTATCACAGTGTTATACACTGACAGACCTGTCCCCACCAGTGCTGTACCCCAGTGTTATACACTTACAGACCTGTCCCCACCAGTGCTGTACCCCAGTGTTATACACTGACAGACGTGCCCCCCACCAGTACTGTATCACAGTGTTATACACTGACAGACCTGTCCCCACCAGTACTGTATCACAGTGTTATACACTTACAGACCTGTCCCCACCAGTGCTGTACCCCAGTGTTATACACTGACAGACGTGCCCCCCACCAGTACTGTACCCCAGTGTTATACACTGACAGTCCCGTCCCCCACCAGTACTGTACCCCAGTGTTATACAGTGACAGACCTGTCCCCACCAGTCCTGTACCCAGTGTTATACACAGACAGACCTGTCCTCACCAGTACTGTACCCCAGTGTTATACACTGACAGACGTGCCCCCCACCAGTACTGTATCACAGTGTTATACACTGACAGACCTGTCCCCACCAGTACTGTATCACAGTGTTATACACTTACAGACCTGTCCCCACCAGTGCTGTACCCCAGTGTTATACACTGACAGACGTGCCCCCCACCAGTACTGTACCCCAGTGTTATACACTGACAGTCCCGTCCCCCACCAGTACTGTACCCCAGTGTTATACAGTGACAGACCTGTCCCCACCAGTCCTGTACCCAGTGTTATACACAGACAGACCTGTCCTCACCGGTACTGTACCCTATTGTTATACACTGACAGGCCTGTCCCCACCAGTACTGTACCCCAGTGTTATACACTGACAGACCTGTCGCCACCAGTTCTGTACCGCAGTGTTATACAGTGACAGACCTGTCCCTACCAGTTCTGTACCGCAGTGTTATACAGTGACAAAACTGTCCCCACCAGTACTGTACCCCAGTGTTATACACTGACAGACCTGTCCCCACCAGTACTGTACCCCAGTGTTATACAGTGACAGACCTGTCCCCACCAGTACTGTACCCCAGTGTTATACACTGACAGACCTGTACCCAACAGTACTGTACCCCAGTGTTATACACTGACAGACCTGTCCCTACCAGTTCTGTACCGCAGTGTTATACAGTGACAAAACTGTCCCCACCAGTACTGTACCCCAGTGTTATACACTGACAGACACGTCCCCACCAGTACTGCACCCCAGTGTTATACACAGACAGATCTGTCCCCACCAGTACTGTACCCCAGTGTTATGCAGTGACAGACCGGTCCCCACCAGTACTGTACCCCTGTGTTATACACTGTCAGACCTGTCCGCCACCAGTACTGTGCCACAGTGTTATACACTGTCAGACCTGTCCCCAACAGTACTGTACCCCAGTGTAATACACTGACAGACCTGTCCCCACCAGTACTGTACCCCAGTGTTATACAGTGACAGACCTGTCCCCACCAGTACTGTACCCCAGTGTTATACACTGACAGACCTGTCCCCACCAGCACTGTACCTCAGTGTTATACGCTGACAGAGCTGTACACACCAGTGCTGTACCCCAGTGTTATACACTGACAGACCTGTCCCCTCCAGTACTGTATCACAGTGTTATACAGTGACAGACCTGTCCCCACCAGTACTGTACCCCAGTGTTATATAGTGACAGACCCGTCCCCACCAGTACTGTACCCCAGTGTTATACAGTGACAGACCTGTCCCCACCAGTACTGTACCCCAGTGTTATACACTGACAGACGTGTCCCCCACCAGTACTGTAACCCAGTGTTATACACTGACAGACCTGTCCCCACCAGTACTGTACCCCAGTTATATTCAGCGACAGACCTGTCCCCACCAGTACTGTACCCCAGTGTTATACACTGACAGACGTGTCCCCCACCAGTACTGTACCCCAGTGTTATACAGTGACAGACCTGTCCCCACCAGTACTGTACCCCAGTGTTATACACTGACAGACATGTCCCCACCAGGACTGTACCCCAGTGTTATATACTTACAGACCCGTCCCCCACCAGTACTGTACTCCAGTGTTATACACTGACAGACCTGTCCCCACCAGTACTGTACCACAGTGTTATACAGTGACAGACCTGTCCCCACCAGGACTGTACCACAGTGTTATACATTGACACACCTGTCCCCAACAGTACTGTACCCCAGTGTTATACAGTGACAGACCTGTCCCCACCAGTACTGTACCCCAGTGTTATACACTGACAGACTGGTCCCCACCAGTACTGTACCCCAGTGTTATACATTGACACACCTGTCCCCATCAGTACTGTACCCCAGTGTTATACAGTGACAGACCTGACCCCACCAGTACTGTACCCCAGTGTTATACACTGACAGACTGGTCCCCACCAGTACTGTACCCCAGTGTTATACATTGACACACCTGTCCCCACCAGTACTGTACCACAGTGTTATACAGTGACAGACCTCTCCCCACCAGTACTGTACCCCAGTGTTATACAGTGACACACCTGTCCCCACCAGTACTGTACCCTATTGTTATACACTGACAGACCTGTCCCCACCAGTAATGTACCCCACTGTTATACAGTGACAGACCAGTCCCCACCAGTACTGTACCCCAGTATTATACACTGACAGACCCGTCCCCCCCCAGTACTGTACTCCAGTGTTATACACTGACAGACCTGTCCCCTCCAGTGCTGTACCCCAGTGTTATACACTGACAGACGTGTCCCCCACCAGTACTGTACCCCAGTGTTATACACTGACAGACGTGTCCCCCACCAGTACTGTACCCCAGTGTTATACACTGACAGACCTGTCCCCACCAGTACTGTACCCCAGTGTTATACAGTGACAGACCTGTCCCCACCCGTACTGTACCCCAGTGTTATACACTGACAGACTGGTCCCCACCAGTACTGTACCCCAGTGTTATACATTGACACACCTGTCCCCATCAGTACTGTACCCCAGTGTTATACAGTGACAGACCTGACCCCACCAGTACTGTACCCCAGTGTTATACACTGACAGACTGGTCCCCACCAGTACTGTACCCCAGTGTTATACATTGACACACCTGTCCCCATCAGTACTGTACCCCAGTGTTATACAGTGACAGACCTGACCCCACCAGTACTGTACCCCAGTGTTATACACTGACAGACTGGTCCCCACCAGTACTGTACCCCAGTGTTATACATTGACACACCTGTCCCCACCAGTACTGTACCACAGTGTTATACAGTGACAGACCTCTCCCCACCAGTACTGTACCCCAGTGTTATACAGTGACACACCTGTCCCCACCAGTACTGTACCCTATTGTTATACACTGACAGACCTGTCCCCACCAGTAATGTACCCCACTGTTATACAGTGACAGACCAGTCCCCACCAGTACTGTACCCCAGTATTATACACTGACAGACCCGTCCCCCCCCAGTACTGTACTCCAGTGTTATACACTGACAGACCTGTCCCCTCCAGTGCTGTACCCCAGTGTTATACACTGACAGACGTGTCCCCCACCAGTACTGTACCCCAGTGTTATACACTGACAGACGTGTCCCCCACCAGTACTGTACCCAGTGTTATACAGTGACAGACCTGTCCCCACCAGTACTGTACCCCAGTGTTATACACTGACAGACCTGTCCCCACCAGTAATGTACCCCACTGTTATACACTGACAGACCTGTCCCCACCAGTACTGTACCCCAGTGTTATACACTGACAGACCTGTCCCCACCAGTACTGTATCACAGTGTTATACACTAACAGACCTGTCCCCACCAGTATTGTACCCCAGTGTTATACACTGACAGACCTGTACCCACCAGTACTGTACTCCAGTGTTATACACTGACAGACCTGTCCCCACCAGTGCTGTACCCCAGTGTTATACAGTGACAGACGTGTCCCCCACCAGTACTTTCCCCCAGTGTTATACACTTACAGACCCGTCCCCCACCAGTACTGTACTCCAGTGTTATACACTGACAGACCTGTCCCCACCAGTACTGTACCACAGTGTTATACAGTGACAGACCTCTCCCCACCAGTACTGTACCCCAGTGTTATACACTGACAGACCTGTCCCCACCAGTACTGTACCACAGTGTTATACAGTGACAGACCTCTCCCCACCAGTACTGTACCCCAGTGTTATACACTGACAGACCTGTCCACACCAGTACTGTACCCCAGTGTTATACACTGACAGACCTGTCCCCACCAGTACTGTACCACAGTGTTATACAGTGACAGACCTCTCCCCACCAGTACTGTACCCCTGTGTTATACACTGACAGACCTGTCCACACCAGTACTGTACCCCAGTGTGATACACTGACAGACCTGTCCCCACCAGTACAGTACCCCAGTGTTATACATTGACAGTCCTGTCCCCACCAGTAATGTACCCCACTGTTATACAGTGACAGACCTGTCCCCACCAGTACTGTACCCCAGTGTTATACACTGACAGACCTGTCCCCACCAGTACTGTACCCCAGTGTTATACACTGACAGACCTGTCCCCACCAGTACTCTACCACAGTGTTATACAGTGACAGACCTGTCCACACCAGTACTGTACCCCAGTGTTATACACTGACAGACCTGTCCCCACCAGTACTGTACCACAGTGTTATACACTGACAGACCTGTCCCCACCAGTACTGTACCCCAGTGTTATACACTGACAGACCTGTCCCCACCAGTACTGTACCACAGTGTTATACAGTGACAGACCTCTCCCCACCAGTACTGTACCCCAGTGTTATACACTGACAGACCTGTCCACACCAGTACTGTACCCCAGTGTTATACACTGACAGACCTGTCCCCACCAGTACTGTACCACAGTGTTATACATTGACACACCTGTCCCCACCAGTACTGTACCCCAGTGTTATACAGTGACAGACCTGTCCCCTCCAGTACTGTACCCCAGTGTTATACAGTGACAGACCTGACCCCACCAGTACTATACCCCAGTGTTATACACTGACAGACCGCTCCCCACCAGTACTGTACCCCAGTGTTATACAGTGACAGACGTGTCCCCACCAGTACTGTACCCCAGTGTTATACAGTGACAGACCTCTCCCCACCAGTACTGTACCCCAGTGTTATACACTGACAGACCTGTCCCCACCAGTACTGTACCACAGTGTTATACATTGACACACCTGTCCCCAACAGTACTGTACCCCAGTGTTATACAGTGACAGACCTGTCCCCACCAGTACTGTACCCCAGTGTTATACAGTGACAGACCTGACCCCACCAGTACTGTACCACAGTGTTATACAGTGACAGACCTCTCCCCACCAGTACTGTACCCCAGTGTTATACAGTGACACACCTGTCCCCACCAGTACTGTACCCCAGTGTTATACATTGACACACCTGTCCCCAACAGTACTGTACCCTATTGTTATACACTGACAGGCCTGTCCCCACTCGGCCTGTACCCCAGTGTTATACACTGACAGACCTGTCCCCACCAGTACTGTACCCCAGTGTTATACACTGACGGACCTGTCCCCACCAGTACTGTACTCCACTGTTATACACTGACAAACCTGTCCCCACCAGTACTGTACCCCAGTGTTATACACTGACAGACCTGTCCCCACCAGTACTGTACTCCACTGTTATACACTGACAAACCTGTCCCCACCAGTACTGTACCCCAGTGTTATGCAGTGACAGACCTGTCCCCACCAGTACTATACCCCAGTGTTATACAGTGACAGACCTGTCCCCACCAGTACTGTACCCCAGTGTTCGACACTGACAGACCTGTCCCCATTAGGACTGTACCCCAGTGTTATACAGTGACAGATCTGTCCCCACCAGTACTGTACCCCAGTGTTATACAGTGACAGACCGGTCCCCACCAGTACTGTACCCCTGTGTTATACACTGACAGACCTGTCCACACCAGTACTGTACCCCAGTGTTATACACTGACAGACCTGTCCCCATTAGGACTGTACCCCAGTGTTATACAGTGACAGATCTGTCCCCACCAGTACTGTACCCCAGTGTTATACAGTGACAGACCTCTCCCCACCAGTACTGTACCCCTGTGTTATACACTGACAGACCTGTCCACACCAGTACTGTACCCCAGTGTGATACACTGACAGACCTGTCCCCACCAGTACAGTACCCCAGTGTTATACATTGACAGTCCTGTCCCCACCAGTAATGTACCCCACTGTTATACAGTGACAGACCTGTCCCCACCAGTACTGTACCCCAGTGTTATACACTGACAGACCTGTCCCCACCAGTACTGTACCCCAGTGTTATACACTGACAGACCTGTCCCCACCAGTACTCTACCACAGTGTTATACAGTGACAGACCTGTCCACACCAGTACTGTACCCCAGTGTTATACACTGACAGACCTGTCCCCACCAGTACTGTACCACAGTGTTATACACTGACAGACCTGTCCCCACCAGTACTGTACCCCAGTGTTATACACTGACAGACCTGTCCCCACCAGTACTGTACCACAGTGTTATACAGTGACAGACCTCTCCCCACCAGTACTGTACCCCAGTGTTATACACTGACAGACCTGTCCACACCAGTACTGTACCCCTTTGTTATACACTGACAGACCTGTCCCCACCAGTACTGTACCACAGTGTTATACATTGACACACCTGTCCCCACCAGTACTGTACCCCAGTGTTATACAGTGACAGACCTGTCCCCTCCAGTACTGTACCCCAGTGTTATACAGTGACAGACCTGACCCCACCAGTACTATACCCCAGTGTTATACACTGACAGACCGCTCCCCACCAGTACTGTACCCCAGTGTTATACAGTGACAGACGTGTCCCCACCAGTACTGTACCCCAGTGTTATACAGTGACAGACCTCTCCCCACCAGTACTGTACCCCAGTGTTATACACTGACAGACCTGTCCCCACCAGTACTGTACCACAGTGTTATACATTGACACACCTGTCCCCAACAGTACTGTACCCCAGTGTTATACAGTGACAGACCTGTCCCCACCAGTACTGTACCCCAGTGTTATACAGTGACAGACCTGACCCCACCAGTACTGTACCACAGTGTTATACAGTGACAGACCTCTCCCCACCAGTACTGTACCCCAGTGTTATACAGTGACACACCTGTCCCCACCAGTACTGTACCCCAGTGTTATACATTGACACACCTGTCCCCAACAGTACTGTACCCTATTGTTATACACTGACAGGCCTGTCCCCACTCGGCCTGTACCCCAGTGTTATACACTGACAGACCTGTCCCCACCAGTACTGTACCCCAGTGTTATACACTGACGGACCTGTCCCCACCAGTACTGTACTCCACTGTTATACACTGACAAACCTGTCCCCACCAGTACTGTACCCCAGTGTTATACACTGACAGACCTGTCCCCACCAGTACTGTACTCCACTGTTATACACTGACAAACCTGTCCCCACCAGTACTGTACCCCAGTGTTATGCAGTGACAGACCTGTCCCCACCAGTACTATACCCCAGTGTTATACAGTGACAGACCTGTCCCCACCAGTACTGTACCCCAGTGTTCGACACTGACAGACCTGTCCCCATTAGGACTGTACCCCAGTGTTATACAGTGACAGATCTGTCCCCACCAGTACTGTACCCCAGTGTTATACAGTGACAGACCGGTCCCCACCAGTACTGTACCCCAGTGTTATACACTGACAGACCTGTGCCCACCATACTGTACCCCAGTGTGATGGAAAGAGGCTATTGTTTATGACAGGCTGTTTCAGCCTGCTGCATCAGTCCTACTCCGCACACCTGCTGTTCCATCGCTTGAAGATCCTGGCAACAGGACTAAATGAGTTGTTGGTGAATTGGGACCGGGCCAGTGATAACAGGCCCATCTGGGTAGGCCGGAGCCTGTAATCAAGCCCTGTCAGACGTCTGCAATAATGGAATGAATTTCATGCCAAATGGAGTTTAAGCAAACATAATTGCACCTTCCTGTTTCGTAATTTAATCTTGAAGATAGGAGGCTGGCGGAACTGAGATAATTGGCCGCTCCTCATGATACTTTTATTGAGGAGCCGCAGGCTTGCTCGAGGCCGGCATGTTTTTAATGGGCCTGTTTCTGTCTCTTTCTGCCTCGGATCTGCGGCCCTCTCCGCTCAGATGCAGAACGACCTTCGTGTGTTCAGCATCACGGATATCCAGGCCGATACTGTCGAGGTTTCTTGGGGAGATGGGGGGAGGGGGTGAGCAGGTAGAAATTTCCAAACCGAGACGGATAGATTTTGTGTTGGGTGAGGGGGGATTAAGCGTCACGGAACCAAGGCGGGGGACAGGCCCGAGGGGCTGAGCGGCCTCCGCCTGCCCCGTCTGGCACCCTCTCAGGCCTGTGGTCTGGCCTTGAGAGGGCCCTCCATTTAAATTTCCGCAAGGCGGCCCGCGAGCGTTGGGGGTCCGCGCGGTGACCTGGCCGACTGAGATCAGGCAGCAGGGCCGGCCGAGGTCACGGGTCTCCGGCCCGAGCCCAGGCTGGGTCTGGAACATTCCAGTCGGCCGTCAGCGCTCCGCCAGCGACCCATTCCGAGGCCCGGCCCTTTCGGAACTCCCCTGTGGGGCCTCGACGCGGGGGCGCTGTCAGGGCCCGGTGAGCCGCCAGGCCACGCGGTCAAGGCCTGGGCCCATGGGTTTATACCGAGCGCTCTGACTTCAGGCCCCCAGCTGTCCCCTCTCAGCGGGGTGTTCAGCTTCCCAGAGCCGAAGATCACACAGATAATGTGTTAAAATGATGTGAGTGGGAGTCTCGAGTGAGCTCGGTTCCCTGACGCTCGTTTCCAAGGCAACCCCGACTCCCCCCCCCCTCGCCCGCCTCCTTTGTAAGCTCTGCTGTTAGCCTCCTGTCTCCACCTCGTACCAACTTCCTGACCAGATGGCAGAGTTCCTCCCCATCTCTCTCTTTCACTCTCGCAGGCATGTTTGTGAATATATATTGAAAAGTCTCGCCATCTGTTCTGCAGTCACTCGCTTCTCCTCCCCTTGTTCGTTCCCCCCCCCCCATTGCTCTTCCCCTCCCTCTCCCCTCCCTCTCCTTCTCCCCTCCTCTCTCTCTCCCCCCTTCTCTGCCTCTTCAGCTCCCTCTGTCTCTTCCCCCCGTCTCTCTGTCTCTCTCCATCCCTCTCTCTCAGCCTTCCTCTCTTTCTCTCTTGCTCCCTCCCTCTTTCTCTTTCCCTTCTTATCTTTCTCTCTCTCTCCCCCCTTCTCTCTTTCTCCCTCGCTCTCTCTCCCCCTCTTTCTCTCTCTCTTTCCCCCCTCTTTCTCTCTTTCTCTCCACCCTTCTCTCTCTCCCCTCTCTCTTTCTCTCTCTCCCCCTCACTCTCTCTCCCCCTCACTCTCTCTCCCCGTCTCTCTCCTCTCCCGCTCTCTCTGTCTCTCTCTCTCTCCCCCCTCTCCCTCTCTCTTTCCCCCCTCTTTCTCTCTCTCCCCCTCTTTCTCTATCTCACCAACTCCCCCCTCTTTCTCTGTCTCTCCCCCTCTCTCTCTCCCCCCTCCCCCTCACTCTCTCCCCCTCATTCTCTCTCTTCCCCCCCTCCCCCTCACTCTCTCTCCCCCTCTCTCTGTCTCTCTCTCTCCCCCCTCTCCCCCTCATTCTCTCTCTTCCCCCTCTCCCCCTCACTCTCTCACCCCCCCCTCTCTCTCTCTCCCCCTCCCCTCCCCCCCTCCCCCTCACTCTCTGTCCCTCTCACTCTCTCTGTACCCCCTCTTTCTCTCTCTCTTCCCCCTCCCCCTCTTCCCCCCTCCCCCTCACTCTCTCCCCCTCTCTCTCCTCTCCCGCTCTCTCTGTCTCTCTCTCTCTCTCCCCTCTCCCTCTCTCTCTCTTAATTTGCAGCTGCTGTCTTTCAGACAATGCTGCTTTTCACCCTGGCTGGCTGGCCCAGTTCTGACTGCCTCCCTGACCACAGATGTTTGAAGTTTGTGTGTCAGGGCCTGGGACAGCAGGCTGCTTGTAACTCCTGACACCTCGCTCCCAGCTTCCATAAACAGTTATGAGAGGATGTGAAAGCGGTACTGTGACGTGCTCGGCCTGCAGTCCGCAGCACAGACTAACTGTTGTGTTTCGGAGGTGGTTTTGCAGACGGCATTAACCCTTTGGTTTCAGTGTGTGGGCTTTTCGATAGTCAGCCCTGCACTGGCTTCCGCTGGGGCTGGGGGGTGGAGGGTGGTGGCGGCTGCGCTCTGCACAGAGCTAAATCTGTCTTGACAACTGCGGCCTACCACTTAGGCTTCTCGACCGGAGGCGGAAGCAGCAAGTTTTTAATGCTGATTTTTTTCCAGCCGTACCAGTTCCAACTTTCCACCCCCATTTCCCCTCCCCCCACGGAGGCCCTGATTCCTCAGGAGCCAGTGACAGTCTGCTATTCGACTGTAAGAGGCATCACCTCCGGTCCTCAAGCCCGCTCCAGGCGGGGCTCGTTGGGCTGCGCTTCGGGGGAGCAAATTACGTTGCCTCTCACTCCACTCCCCCACCCCCACCCCCCCCCCCCCCCCCCACACTCATCCAGGAAGCTCAACAAATGAAAGGCTGGGCACGGAGCCTGCGGCCTTCAAGGCCTCGGGGTGGGGGAGCGAAAGCGAAGGCGGGCGCCATGTGCCGGGCCAGCTGCATGCTGGGTAGCCCCGAGAGGTTCCGTCACGTGAGCTGCCTCCGCCCCGCCCCCGCCGTTGGCCGCCTGACACGTCCATCCCCGTGTCGTCTCCCGTGCATGTTGTACAGCGTTTCGATCACGGGCTCACAATGGCGCCCCCCCCCCGCCCACCCCGCCGCCCCCCACCGCACGTGACTGCTGTGGAGAGGATCTCCTTCAAATGCGGGGTGGGGTTTGCGGGACAGATGTGCAATTAACGGATCAACTTCCCCTCTTGGTGAAACACTCAACCACAAAATGACAGCTTTCAGGCCAATTTCCTGTGTAAATTGGCCGAGGCAAATTGTTCTGAGAAGTTTCCTCACTGTAAACAATCCGCATTACATCCCAGCGAGGTCATTCCGGGAGGAGACACGTATTACTGCTGGGAAAAGGTACAGCACAGGGGGTTAGATACAGAGTAAAGCTCCCTCTACACTGTCCCCCATCAAACACTCCCAGTCAGGGCGCTCCCCCGCCAGCGGAGGAGAGCGCCTCAGCTGTCCGGGCGGCCGACACCGGGGACGGACCGGCGGGCGGAGGAGTAGCCGAAGCCCCCGGGACGCCCCTCACTGCAGGTGGCGAGGGGGCTCGGGAGAGCCTGTACTTTCTGCGGCCTGGACGAGTCCGTGTTCCACATTTATACGGAGTGTGCGAGGTTGCAGCCCCTCTTTGAGTATCTGAAGGGGCTGCTCCTCAAATTCTGGCTGCACTTCAGTCCCACGCTCCTGATCTTTGGGCACCCGGTGCGGAGGGGCTTGGGCCGGGAGGAGGATCTCCTCGTCGGTCTGCTCCTGGGCCTGGCCAAGCTGGCAATTCACAGGTCCAGGCTGCGGGCCGTCGGGGGTCCATCCTCCCCGATTGCCTGCCCCTCTTCCGTGGTTACGTCCGCGCCGGGTGTCCCTGGAGAAGGAGCATGCGGTGTCCGCCGGTACGCTTGAGGCCTTCCGCGACCGGTGGGCACCGCAGGGACTGGAGTGCATTGTAGGTGAGGCTGTTTGATAGTTCCTCCTTTCCACTGCACATAGCAGCCTGTAACCGCTGTCCGTTTCTTCAGGCCCTGACACCCGTGCTGCTATTTTTTTCTTGAAGTGTAAACCTTCACAGGCGAGCAGTCTGCTGGCGACTGTGCCCCAAAGAGGCAACATTTAATTGGCCGACGTCTCTAACTGGAGCGGGTAGGCCCCAGGCTCCACCTGGGCCTGTGCCGAAGCTCCTCAACTGAGCCTGAGTTGTGCGGGGTTGCGGGGCGGTGCAGTCTCGGGGATCAGCAGCCAGCGGGTCCTGCCGTCTCCGTGTGTCCACCCATCCAAAACTCTGCTGCCGCCGTGTCCCAACTCGCACTGAGTCCTGCTCGCCCATCACCGCCCGTGCTCGCTGACCTACACTGGCTCCCGGTCCGGTCACAATTTTGAAATTCTCACCCTCATTTCAAATCCCTCCGTGGCCCCTCACCCCTCCTATCTCTGTAACGTCCTCCAGCCCCTACAACCCTCCGAGATGGCGTGTGTATGTGTGTGTGTGTGTGTGTCTGTCAGACACTCTCCTCTCACATGAAGCCTGCCACCTCTGGATAAGGAGCCACTGGGCTCCGGATGTCCGTGGGGGTCGTAGCCCAGTAACAGACACTGGTGTCTGACACACACGGACACCCAGCCCCGGGTCCGAGAGCTCCCACAATGAGTGCCTCCGACAGAGGCACAATCCAGAGGCACTGCTCAATCCGACCTCACCCCCCACCACCGTCTCTACTTCTCTCTCTCCCCGCCCTCTCCCCCCTCTCTCTGCCCCTCCCCTCCCTTCTCCACCACCTCTCCCCCTTCGCTCTCTCTCCCCCCTCTACCTCCCACTCCCCCTCTCTCACTCCCTCCTCCCGTCTCTCTCTCTCTCACCCCCATTATCTCTCTCCCACTGTCTCCCTCTCCCACTATCTCTTTCTCCCCCACGCTGTGTCTCTCACTCTCTCTTCCCCCCCATCTCTGTTTCTCTCTCACACAATCTCCCTCGCTCACTTTCTCTCTCCCCGACTATCTCTCTCTCCCACTATCTCTCTATCCCCCACGCTATTTCTCTCACTCTCCCCCCTGTCTCTCCCTCTCTCACTATCTCTCTCTCTCTCTCACTATCTCTCTCTCTCTCCCACTATCTCTCTCTCTCCCCATGCTATTTCTCTCTCTCTCTCCCCTGTCTCTGTCTCTCTCTCTCTCCCCCACGCTATTTCTCTCTCTCTCTCCACTATCTCTCTCTCTCTCTCTCTCTCACTATCTCTCCCTCTCTCCCACTATCTCTCTCTCTCTCCCCACGCTATTTCTCTCTCTCTCTCCCCTGTCTCTGTCTCTCTCTCTGTCCCCCACGCTATTCTCTCTCTCTCTCCCACTATCTCTCTCTCTCTCTCTCACTATCTCTCCCTCTCTCCCACTATCTCTCTCTCTCTCTCTCTCTCCCCCACGCTATTTCTCTCTCTCTCCCTGTCTCTGTCTCTCTCTCTCTCCCCATGCTATTTCTCTCTCTCTCTCTCCCACACTATTTCTCTCTCTCTCCACTATCTCTCTCTCTCTCTCACTATCTCTCCCTCTCTCCCACTATCTCTCTCTCTCTCCCCACGCTATTTCTCTCTCTTTCTCCCCTGTCTCTATCTCTCTCTCTCTCACACACTATCTCTCTCTCTCACTCTCTCTCTCCCTCCTCTCTTTCGTGGCTGACTACTCCAGTTTAGACAGTACTGCAGTCCAATCCAGTTCTGTGTTGCCTCTGCAGCCAAGTGGAGTAGTTTGTGTTGGGAGCGTGTTTTTTTTGGAGTGGCAGGTTCGGCTGTGTTTGAGCTAATATAAACAGCAGCCTGGGGCCTGTGCACGAGTGGCCTGCAGTCTGGGAGAGGACGTGAGTGAGCACAAGTGAGGGCGAGATATGCCTGCATTCTCAACCGACCCACTTGCTGGGCCTGTCACAACAGCTCACCGTGATGGTCCCTAATCCTTTCTCCTCCCCCTACCCTCCCCCATCCCCCCCTCTCCTTGTGTTTCAAGGCTCTGCTCCTCCTGCTCATTGCTCTTACCCAGGTGCCTGTCTCGAGGGCACCTACCCCACTCCCAAAACCTTCGCCCTCGTGGCAGGCTTCACCAGACCCTCAGTGAGGGGAGGGGGGATGGGGGACAAGCCCAGAGAGAGGGGGGGTGGGTGCACGGAGCGGGGGGGAGGGGGTGGCTTTGAAATCTGTCCTATCGAGCCGGGGTCGAGGGCGAGGGAGGGGGATTAAAAGGAGAGGCCAGTCAGCCTGTCTCTGGTGTGTGTGTGTGTGTGTGTGTGCGTGTCTGATTCGGGGCTCGAGGCCCGGGTGCCCGTGTCGAACCATAGCACAATTACGGCACAGAAGGAGGCCGTTCAGCCCATCGTGTCCGTGCTGGCTGGAAAAAACGAGCAGCCCGTTCTAACCTCACCTTCCAGCCCCTGTCCGTAGCCTTGCAGGTTACAGCATTTCAGGTGCAGGTACCTTGTAAAAGAATGATGGTTTCTGCCTCCACCACCATTCCTGGCAGTGAATTCCAGACTCCCACCGCCCTCTGGGTGAAAAAGTTTTTCCTCATGTCCCCTCTAATCCTTCTACCAATCACCTTAAATCTGTTCCCCCTGGTAATTGACCTCTCCGCTAGGGGAAACAGGTCCTTCCTGTCTACTCTATCTAGGCCCCTCATAATTTTGTACACCTCAATTAAGTCACCCCTCAGCCTCATCTGTTCTAAGGGTTGTGTGTGTGTCCGAGCCTGTGTTTGTGTTTGTGTGTGTGTGTTTGTGTGTGTGTCCGAGCCTGTGTGTGTGTTTGTGTGTGTGTCCGAGCCTGTGTGTGCATTTGTGTGTGTGTCCGAGCCTGTGTGTGCATTTGTGTGTGTTTGTGTGTGTGTCCGAGCCTGTGTGTCAGAGCCTTTGTGTGTGTCCGAGCCTGTGTTTGTGTGTGAGTGTGTGTTTGTGTGTGTGTTTGTGTGTGTGTGTGTGTATGTTTGTGTGTGTGTGTGTGTGTGAGCCTGTGTTTGTGTTTGTGTGTGTCTGAGCCTGTGTTTGTGTGTGTCTGAGCCTGTGTTTGTGTGTGTGTGTCTGAGCCTGTGTGTGTGTGTGTTTGTGTGTGTGTCCGAGCCTGTGTGTGCATGTGTGTGTGTGTGTGTTTCTATGTGCGTCCGAGCCTGTGTGTGTGTTTGTGTGTGTGTCCGAGCCTGTGTGTGCATGTGTGTGTGTGTTTGTGTGTGTTTGTATGTGTGTCCGAGCCTGTGTGTGTGTTTGTGTGTGTGTCCGAGCCTGTGTGTGCGTTTGTGTGTGTTTGTATGTCCGAGCCTGTGTGTGTGTGTTTGTGTGTGTGTCCGAGCCTGTGTTTGTGTGTGTGTGTGTGAGCCTGTGTGTGTGTTTGTGTGTGTGTGAGCCTGTGTTTGTGTGTGTGTGTGTGAGCCTGTGTGTGTGTGTGTTTGTGTGTGTGTCCGAGCCTGTGTGTGCATGTGTGTGTGTGTGTGTGTTTCTATGTGCGTCCGAGCCTGTGTGTGTGTTTGTGTGTGTGTCCGAGCCTGTGTGTGCGTGTGTGTGTGTGTTTGTGTGTGTTTGTATGTGTGTCCGAGCCTGTGTGTGTGTTTGTGTGTGTGTCCGAGCCTGTGTGTGTGTTTGTGTGTGTGTCCGAGCCTGTGTATGCGTTTGTGTGTGTTTGTGTGTGTGCCGATCCAATCTTTCCTCGTAGTTGCAACTTTCAATCCCTGGCAACATTCTTGTCAATCGCCTCTATCCTCTCCAGATTCTGTCCTTCCTGTAATGTGGTGACCAGAACTGTACGCAATACTCCAGCTGTGGCCTAACCAGCATTTTATACAGTTCCAGCATTACATCCCTGCTTTTGTATTTCATACCTCGGCCAATAAAGGAAAGCATTCCATATTCCTTCTTCACCACTCTATCCACCTGTCCTGCCACCTTCAGGGACCTGTGGACATGTACTCCAATGTCTCTCACTTCTTCTACCCCTCTCAATACCCTCCCGTCTATTGTGTATTCCCTCACTTTGTTTGTCCTCCCCAAATGCATTACCTCACACTTCTCTGGATTGTGTGTCCGAGCCTGTGTGTGTGTGAACCTGTGTTTGTGTTTGTGTCCAAGCCTGTGTTTGTGTGTGTGTGTGCGTTTGTGTGTGTGTCCGAGCCTGTGTGTGAGTGTGTGTGTGTGATTGTGTGTGTGTGTGTTTGTGTGTGTGTCCGAGCCTGTGTGTGTGTTTGTGTGTGTTTGTGTGTGTGTCCAAGCCTGTGTGTGTGTTTGTGTGTGTGTCCGAGCCCGTGTGTGTGTTTGTGTGTGTGTGTTTGTGTGTGTGTGTTTGTGTGTGTGTTTGTGTGTGTCCGAGCCTGTGTGTGCGTTTGTGTGTGTTTATGTGTGCGAGCCTGTGTGTGCGTTTGTGTGTGTGTCCGAGCCTGTGTGTGTGCGTTTGTGTGTGTGTCCGAGCCTGTTTGTGTGTGTTTGTGTGTGTGTGTGTGTATTTGTGTATGTGTTTGTGTGTGTGTGTGTTTGTGTGTGTGTTTGTATGTGTGTTTGTGTGTGTGTTTGTGTGTGTGTGTTTGTGTTTGTGTGTGTGTGTTTGTGTTTGTGTGTGTGTGTGTTTGTGTTTGTGTGTGTGTGTGTTTGTGTGTGTGCGCGTTTGTGTGTGTGTGTTTGTGTGTGTGTGTTTGTTAGTTGTTTGTGTTTGTGTGTGTGTGTGTGTGTTTGTGTGTGTGTTTGTGTGTGTGTGTTTGTGTTTGTGTGTGTGTTTGTGTGTGTGTTTGTGTGTGTGTTTGTGTTTGTGTGTCTGTGTTTGTGTGTTTGTGTGTGTTTGTGTTTGTGTGTGTGTGTTTGTGTTTGTGTGTGTGTTTGTGTGTCTGTGTTTGTGTGTGTTTGTGTTTATGTGTGTGTGTTTGTGTGTGTGTTTGTGTGTCTGTGTTTGTGTGTGTGTGTTTGTGTGTGTGTGTTTGTGTGTGTGTGTTTGTGTGTGTGTGTTTGTGTGTGTGTTTGTGTGTGTTTGTGTGTGTTTGTGTGTGTGTGTGTGTTTGTGTGTGTGTGTGTGTGTGTTTGTGTGTGTGTGTGTGTGTGTGTTTGTGTGTGTGTGTGTGTTTGTGTGCTTGTGTGTGTGTGTGCTTGTGTGTGTGTGTTTGTGTTTGTGTGTGTGTCCGGGCTCCGGACCTGCTGCTTTGAAGAATCCTGGCCTTTCCCTGGATGATTCTCCTGGGAACAGCACTGACTGAACACGGTTTGTCTCCGAATCGGAGCCTAGGCAAGTTTCTCAGCCCAGTGTTCTATTCTGGTAAACCCTCTCTTCCTGTTTTATGAAAAAGTAACTCTCCTTCCATTAGCCTCTACCTCCCCTCCCCCACAGGATGGGCCTGATGACTGCATAACACAATATTTATTTATAGTCGTAGCCGTTTGAAATTGTCTGACAGAAAGGGGGAACTGTTCCACTCCCTCACTGACTACCTAAAGGCCCTGCTCTCAGAATAGTCCCAGGTTTCAGTTAAACACAACAGGAACTGACCTCATTCTAGCTTTGGACAAGGCCCAGTGTCTGCGCACAACTATTTATCCAATTCCCCTTTTGAAAGTTACTATTGAATCTGCTTCCACCGCCCTTTCAGGCAGCGCGTTCCAGATCACAACAACTCACTCTCCCTCTCCCCGTCTCCCTCTCTCCATCTCCCTCTCACTCTCTCCGTCTCTCTCTCTCTCCCTCTGCCTCTCCCCATCTCTCCTTCTCCCTGCTCCCCCCATCTCTTTCCCTCTCCCCAGCTCTCTCTCTCTCCGTCTCTCTCTTCTCTCTCTGCCCAGTTCTCTGTCTTTGTCTTTCTCCCTCTCCTCGTCTCTTTCCCTCTCTCCCTTTCCCTCCTCACTCTCTCCCCATGGCTCTGTCTCTTGTCTCTCTCTCCCCATCTCTCTCTCTCTCCGTCTCTCTGACTCTGTCTCTCTCGTTCTCACTCCCTCTCTCCATCTCCCTCTCTCTCTCTCTCCCATCGTCTCTCTCGCGCTCTCTTTCTCCCCAGCTCTCTTCCTCTTCACATCTCGCTCTTTCTCTCCCCATCTCTGACCCTCTCTCGTGCTCCCCGTCCCTCTCTCCCCATTTCTCTGTCTCTCTCTGTCTCTTTCTCTCTCTCTCTTTTGCAGTCTGAATTTCACTCCCCTGACAATGGGGATATATTTCTGCTCAGCTGTGTGTCTTCCAGCCAGAGGCTATCTGAATAAAGAGCTGCCAGATAATGAAACTGGGATACCTCGGGCTGTTTACCCAGGCCCTGAATCTGTTTTAACAATGGTTATCTCCAGGTTTGAATGCTCAGTATTTTAATGCTTTTCGAGTTGCAGACTTGCCTTGCTCATATCAAACGGTAACTAAATTCCCCGTTGTGCATCAGCAGTTTGATTCACAGCCACCATTCCACTGTCTGAATCTTGGCCAGTGTCCAATGGGAGACAGCTGCCGTTTGCAACGTGTCAGTGAACTGCAGCTCCCGAACCGGACTCCGCACCCGGAGTGACAGATCCCCAACCGGACTCCGCACCCGGAGTGAGGGATCCCATACCGGCCTCCGCACCCGGAGTGACAGATCCCCAACCGGACTCCGCACCCGGAGTGAGGGATCCCATACCGGCCTCCGCACCGGGAGTGACAGATCCCGAACCGGATTCCACACCCGGAGTGAGGGATCCCATACCGGCCTCCGCACCGGGAGTGACAGATCCCGAACCGGATTCCACGCCCGGAGTGAGGGATCCCAAACTGGACTCCGCACATGGACTGAGGGATCCCGAACCGGACTCCACGCCGGGAGTGAGGGATCCCAAACCAGACTCCGCACCGGGAGTGAGGGATCCCAAACTGGACTCCGCACCCGGACTGAGGGATCCCGAACCGGACTCCACGCCCGGAGTGAGGGATCCCAAACTGGACTCCGCACCCGGACTGAGGGATCCCGAACCGGACTCCACGCCGGGAGTGAGAGATCCCGAATCGGACTCCGCACCCGGACTGAGGGATCCCGAATCGGACTCCACGCCCGGAGTGAGGGATCCCAAACTGGACTCCGCACATGGACTGAGGGATCCCGAACCGGACTCCACGCCCGGAGTGAGGGATTCCGAACTGGACTCTGTACCCGGAGTGAGGGATCCCAAACCAGACTCCGCACCGGGAGTGAGGGATCCCAAACTGGACTCTGTACCCGGAGTGAGGGATCCCGAATCGGACTCCACGCCCGGAGTGAGGGATCCCAAACTGGACTCTGTACCCGGAGTGAGGGATCCCGAACTGGACTCTGTACCCGGAGTGAGGGATCCCAAACCAGACTCCGCACCGGGAGTGAGGGATCCCAAACTGGACTCCGCACATGGACTGAGGGATCCCGAACCGGACTCCACGCCGGGAGTGAGGGATCCCGAACCAGACTCCGCACCGGGAGTGAGGGATCCCAAACTGGACTCCGCACATGGACTGAGGGATCCCGAACCGGACTCCACGCCTGGAGTGAGGGATCCCGAACTGGACTCTGTACCCGGAGTGAGGGATCCCAAACCAGACTCCGCACCGGGAGTGAGGGATCCCAAACTGGACTCTGTACCCGGAGTGAGGGATCCCGAATCGGACTCCACGCCCGGAGTGAGGGATCCCAAACTGGACTCTGTACCCGGAGTGAGGGATCCCGAATCGGACTCCACGCCCGGAGTGAGGGATCCCAAACTGGACTCTGTACCCGGAGTGAAGGATCCCAGACCGGACTCCACGACGGGAGTGAGGAATCCAAACTGGACTCCGCACATGGACTGAGGGATCCCGAACCGGACTCCACGCCGGGAGTGAGGGATCCCGAACCAGACTCCGCACCGGGAGTGAGGGATCCCAAACTGGACTCCGCACATGGACTGAGGGATCCCGAACCGGACTCCACGCCCGGAGTGAGGGATCCCGAACTGGACTCTGTACCCGGAGTGAGGGATCCCAAACCAGACTCCGCACCGGGAGTGAGGGATCCCAAACTGGACTCTGTACCCGGAGTGAGGGATCCCGAATCGGACTCCACGCCCGGAGTGAGGGATCCCGAACTGGACTCTGTACCCGGAGTGAGGGATCCCAAACCAGACTCCGCACCGGGAGTGAGGGATCCCAAACTGGACTCCGCACATGGACTGAGGGATCCCGAACCGGACTCCACGCCGGGAGTGAGGGATCCCGAACCAGACTCCGCACCGGGAGTGAGGGATCCCAAACTGGACTCTGTACCCGGAGTGAGGGATCCCGAATCGGACTCCACGCCCGGAGTGAGGGATCCCAAACTGGACTCTGTACCCGGACTGAGGGATCCCAAACTGGACTCTGTACCCGGAGTGAGGGATCCCGAACTGGACTCTGTACCCGGAGTGAGGGATCCCAAACCAGACTCCGCACCGGGAGTGAGGGATCCCAAACTGGACTCTGTACCCGGAGTGAGGGATCCCAAACCGGACTCCACGCCGGGAGTGAGGGATCCCAAACTGGACTCTGTACCCGGAGTGAGGGATCCCGACTCGGACTCCACGCCCGGAGTGGGGGATCCCAAACTGGACTCCGCACATGGACTGAGGGATCCCGAACCGGACTCCACGCCGGGAGTGAGGGATCCCGAATCGGACTCCACGCCCGGAGTGAGGGATCCCAAACTGGACTCCGCACATGGACTGAGGGATCCCGAACCGGACTCCACGCCGGGAGTGAGGGATCCCGAATCGGACTCCACGCCCGGAGTGAGGGATCCCAAACTGGACTCTGTACCCGGAGTGAGGGATCCCGAACTGGACTCTGTACCCGGAGTGAGGGATCCCAAACCAGACTCCGCACCGGGAGTGAGGGATCCCAAACTGGACTCTGTACCCGGAGTGAGGGATCCCGAATCGGACTCCACGCCCGGAGTGAGGGATCCCAAACTGGACTCTGTACCCGGACTGAGGGATCCCAAACTGGACTCTGTACCCGGAGTGAGGGATCCCGAACTGGACTCTGTACCCGGAGTGAGGGATCCCAAACCAGACTCCGCACCGGGAGTGAGGGATCCCAAACTGGACTCTGTACCCGGAGTGAGGGATCCCAAACCGGACTCCACGCCGGGAGTGAGGGATCCCAAACTGGACTCTGTACCCGGAGTGAGGGATCCCGAATCGGACTCCACGCCCGGAGTGAGGGATCCCAAACTGGACTCTGTACCCGGAGTGAAGGATCCCAGACCGGACTCCACGACGGGAGTGAGGGATCCCAAACTGGACTCTGTACCTGGAGTGAGGGATCCCAAACCGGACTCCGCACCGGGAGTGAGGGATCCCGAAGCGGACTCCGCACCCGGGAGTAACGATCTCCGGACTGGACTGCACACTGGCACTGGGTGGGTGTCGGCCTGGATTATGGGTCTGAACCTCTGGAGCAGGGACCAGGAACCCACAACCTTCTGAGTTAAGGCGAGGGAGTGCGACCCCACACTGTACCCCTATAAGACGAGGGTTGAGAGATGGTGGTGGCAGGGTGGTCGGCTGACCGTCCTGCCCCTCCCCCTCGCTCCCCCTCCCCCAGCGAGTCTCCAGTTCTAAGTGACCACTGCTCACCTGTAAACGCTTGTGGAGTGACCCCTCGTGAGTCGCCCAGCTTGTGGTAACACCGAGGGACAGGGACGGAATGCAGACTCAGATTTCCGCACGTCTCCTCTCCCAACACTCACGCCATTGGCCCCCTCCCCGGCATGCCCGTCCTCGCGGCCAATCAGAAAACACCACGGGCTCCTCGATACCCCCATTGGCTGATATTGCCGTTTCCGGCGTTTCGAGAACGAACGGAATTGAGTTCAAGAAAAAAAATGATCTAAAAAAAAAACCCCACATAATTTATTCAACACTGTGATTTTTCTCTGATCCCGGCAGCGTCCCAGAGATTCATCTCCAAGCGCTGGAGATTCCGGGAGAATTCCGGAGGGTGCCTGGGAGGAGAGGGGAATGCCGGCCTGTTAGGAAGGCCAGGCCCAGCTCCCGGACCCTTGCTTGTGCCAGCATTCCCTCCCCTCCCCCAGTGCCGGCCTTTGTTTAACTAGGTCGCCTCGTGCTTCCCTCTGCCCAGCTTTGTTTTAGATGCTGAGGTCTCGGGTTTCCCTGCCCACAGAAAGGCCACCTGTCGACAGCTGTTCGCATACCCGCAGCCCTGGTCTGAGAGGCCCAGGGTCAGCTCTTGCTCCACCTGTCTCTGCACATCTCCGGCCTACCCCCCCCCTTCCTCAGCCCCCACCCCACCAACCCCCCCACTCCCGAGGGGCTCATTAGATGAGGCCTCGCTCCACTGAACTGCTCGGAGCGATGGCGGCCTTTTGAAGGCCGAGTGAAGGGCACTCGGCCTGTGGTGCCGTTGCCGGGGGTGATTTAGGCCGAGCTGCAAAGCGCAGCTAAATTACTGCCCTTACAAGCAGTCACCACATTCCCAAAGTTTGAGGGGGTGCCTCGGGAACATATTCCAAGGGTCGCGGAAAGGAGCTGGAGGGATGGCACTTCCTCGGTTCTCAGCTCCTCTCGAACCCTGCTGCCTGTGTCCCAACTCGGACCGAGTCCCGTTCACCCATCACCCCGCCTGTGCTCCCTGACCAACGCTGACTCCCCGGTCCAGTAACGCCTCCATTTTAAAATTCTCATTCTCCTTTTCAAATCCCTTCCTCACTTCCTCCCTATCTCTGTCACCTCCTCCAGCCCCTACAGCCCTCTGAGATCCCTGTACTCCTCCAATTCCGGCCTCTTGACCGTCCCCCCGATTCCCATCACTCCACCATTGGCGGCCGTGCCTTCAGCTGCCTGGGATCTCCGGAATTCCCTCCCTAAACCTCTCCGTCTCTCTCTCTCTCTCTCTCCTCCTTTAAGACGCTCCTTAAAAACCGAACTCTTTGACCGAGCTTTTGGTCGTCTGCCCCCCCCTACGTTTCAGTGCGGGAGTGAGGGGAGAGCCGGGGGCGGGGGCAAAGTAAGGTTATTGGTGTCGGAGATGGTGGGCAGGGTATTAGTTTATTGTTCATGCACTTTATTGGGGCAGGGGAGGAACAGTGGGTTAGGTAAGTGTTTTGGGGGGAGGGTAATTCATTGAATTGTTATGGGGAGGTGGTGCACAGACAGCTGGGGCTATTGCTGGGGGGACAGACTGCCCATCCCCCTCCACATCATCGGGGCGGGGGGGAAACGCAGTCCGTCACGACTATTTAAATATCGCAGGGTGGGTGGGGGGGAGTCGGGGGTCCGCCATTGCGTCTGCCCGTTTGGCGGCAGGCCGACAGATTTCAGCCCGGTCAGTGTTTCCGTGTGGAGATATTGTCCTGTTGTTTCAGCACTCTAACCGTGTCTCTCTCTCTCTCTCCGCAGACTGTAATGTGACCATTCACAAGAGCTGTAAGGATACACTGTCCTCTTGCACCAAAGTCAAACAGAAGGTGAGAGAACAGGCGGTATGGAGGCTACAACGTGACCCGGGACTGCAGCCTTCACATCACTCACTCTCTCGCCATCACTCACCCTCACACACCCTCACTCACCCTCACACACCCTCACTCACCCTCACACACCCTCACACACCCTCACTTACCCTCACTCACCCTCACCCACCCTCACACACCCTCACTCACCCTCACTCACCCTCACACACCCTCACACACCCTCACTTACCCTCACTCACCCTCACTCACCCTCACCCACCCTCACACACCCTCACTCACCCTCACACACCCTCACACACCCTCACTCACCCTCACTCACCCTCACTCACCCTCACCCACCCTCACACACCCTCACTCACCCTCACACACCCTCACACACCCTCACTCACCCTCACCCACCCTCACCCACCCTCACTCACCCTCACTCACCCTCACACACCCTCACTCACTCTCACACACCCTCACTCACCCTCACACACCCTCACTCACCCTCACACACCCTCACACACCCTCACTCACCCTCACTCACCCTCACCCACCCTCACACACCCTCACTCACCCTCACCACCCTCACCCACCCTCATACACCCTCATACACCCTCACACACCCTCACTCACCCTCACCCACCCTCACTCACCCTCACTCACCCTCACACACCCTCACACACCCTCACTCACCCTCACTCACCCTCACACACCCTCACTCACCCTCACCCACCCTCACCCACCCTCACACACCCTCACTCACCCTCACCCACCCTCACACACCCTCACTCACCCTCACTCACCCTCACACACCCTCACTCACCCTCACTCACCCTCACACACCCTCACTCACCCTCACACACCCTCATCACACTCACTCACCCTCACTCACCCTCACACACCCTCACTCCCCTCACACACCC